>NC_089315.1:29385630-29685630 GCF_036669915.1 Pocillopora verrucosa | reverse complement strand
AAACTTTATTGCTTGTGCTAAGCAGATTTCTAAGACTTTACTGGACATACATTTTTTTCCCTAGTCCTGGAAAATGCCCCCCCCCCCCCCTGCAAGACCCATGCAAACCCTGCACATTCTGTTTTTTTTCCATTCTTCATGGTTGAACTTACATTTGCTTTTGAAGCTTTCTTTTGTCTTTCAGGCGAAGTTGAATCCTGCAGACGACGTTTCCTAACAAAAATTAAGTTCTGTTAATCATTAACAACAATTCCTAACCATCTCATTCCATAAAGACCCTCATTTAAATCACATTCAAATTATATGTTGTTCTTTTATTTCTTTAGTAACAAAAACAATGGGTATGATGATAGATTGGAACACTCTTGAACTTTCATTAGACTTTCATGACAATTATCCATGTTTTATATAATCCAACAAGGCCTAATTGGTATCTCCCTTCCATTTGTATTTGTGTAATAAGTATGTTCTCTAAAAAGGGCTTCTTGAGTCTCTTGTGCATCCCCTTTCCTATTCCTAATATTCAGGCCAGTTGCAATGTTTACAAATATTCGTTCAACAGGTCCATAGTAGCCTGGAATCAGCTACCTGTAACTACATATATTTTTCCCTTCAAATAGTGGTGTAATGCCCACCATTAGATCCAAGATTAAGTTGTGATAAGTATTCTTATTTTAATTCACTGTATCTAATTCAGAATTTTAGTGTAGATTAAAACTTGTAAATAGTCATTTTAAAATGTAAATATAATATTTGACAAGTAAATAATTTCTCTTTAATTTATTTATTTTATTTCCCTATTAAGTAATGAAGTATTGCTGTAATGACTCATCCCTTGTTTTAGAATAGTATGAGATTGTACAAAAATCTTCTCCAAAACTACTGGCCACTAATTTCATTGTATAATTTTTCGCCGAAATTGTCTCAATTGCTTGGTACCCCATAATACTCTGACAAACATACGTCACGTAAACACGTGCCGTGCAGTGATTCATGGGCTTGAAAACAACATGGCGGCCACTGGGGAAACGAATAACGCAATCTTCATATGAAGTTTATAACCCAAACAATGGAAACAACTACGGACAAAAGTCGAATCGAGAACACCTCACTGCCAGTAAAACAAATTGATTGTACATGAAAATAAATTTTTTAATGATTTCCTAGTTTCCTTTTTCAACCGTTCTCCTTAAATAAACGAGTAAACATAACATTACCTATTTTCTCTCTCTAACATAATTTCGCGTACTCTCTGAATATCTCCCGACTTTGTATCGTTGATAACAAATTCGTCGCAAGCATAGCTGTAGAAAAATACAAAATGTATCGAGGGGTAAGCAAAAACGTCGAGCAAAAAATCGGAAACGAAGCTCCAATGACATCATCGAATTTCCTAGCAAAGTACAAATCTTGATGCTCACCAAAACGCAGACAAACTTGGATCCAAACACACCGAATGCTGTTGATTTTCTTCATGGTGAGCTTTGGCATGACCATTCACGTACCTGGGGTAAAATGGCCACTAGATTAATAAAACCATCTACGGGTGAATAATTTATATCAAATTCATGGGAGAGCTAAACAGCGCGGCGACATTCCTACGTTTCGACACCCCCTGATCGGCAAAACAACTCAAACAACACGGTGATACTTTATCGGTGACGTACCTTCCGCAGCTGATGACACCACAACGCAGACATATCCATGGACTTTTTGTTGATCTACAAACTAGAACACAGAAATTAAGTCAGAATTCTGAGCTCTTTAGAAACACCGGTAAAGGTGAAACCAAAAGACCAGAAATTGAGAAATGGGTAACTAATCGACCCTCTTCGAATGAAACCGTACTTGAGCAAGACCACTGCGCCGTTTTTTCCCGACGTATCTTTTGAATAAGCTGTGAGCCAACTTTTACGGCTTGGCCAACGTGTGTACACTCCATATAACACAAAAAAAAGACAAAATTCTCACGAAAATCACAACGAAAGGGTCAAATTTTCTATGGATCCCTCCTCTCCCAGGCGCTAACGAAAGCCATTCGTCATGCGCCGTCGGAGCATTCTGCGCGGCCTGAACGGTTACTAATTTTCCAGCCAATCAGAGGAAAGTTTTGTTCGGGTGAAGTCGAATAACCGGCTATTCAATTAAACCAATCAAATTTATTGATCTATCTCAACATCTTACATTTGACGTTGGGAAAGAATAACCAATCAGAAAGTTTGTGATATTGTCCCTCGGCTTTCAGCTGACTCTAAAAATACCTGCTAAGTGATATCTTATATCGGAGTGCAAGCATAAATCGGGCGATCTCGGACTGCGGCCTCGTTTTAAACGTGAGTCCTACGTGTTTTACGCAATTAACTGTTTTATTATGTTGCTCTTTTTGCGTATAAACGAAACCTACACAATTCTGTACTTACACGTTTTGACACTGAACAACTTGCAATAATCTAATGCAAAGGTTTTCATGTCTGTAGACTACTAGATTGTTCGATGGCAACTGCAGTGCAAGAAAATTACCCAACTCTGATCATTTATGGAGTTTGCTTTATGGTCTGCCTGCATGTGGCAGCTCTTGTATCCTGTATTTTTGATAAAATAAATGGTTCATTGTATTTAAATTCTAGATGAGGTCATGATGTAGAAAACGATTTAAAATAGACTTTCTGATAGTAACCTAACGATATGCCTGATTTGGAAGTTGTACTTAAAGAGAAAATTACACGAAGAATTGTGCCGTCAAAACTTTCCTCTTAAGTATTTAACTCACCAAAACTACCACTGAAAGTTTTACACCAAGCTTCATTATGTGTTCACCTAATTTCCCGGATAAACTTAAGAAGTATTTATACACATGAGGTAATTAAAAAACTTCATATTTTCTGTTTTTTTAGTTAATTGTGAAATAAAAAGCAGTACAGACAGGGTCAAATAAAAAATGAGGTGTCTTTCCTTAATGCTAAATTCAGGGATTTTGGGTTTTCAAAGTATTTACTACTCCAGATAAAGAACAAACTTTAAAAGGTCAAAAGGGTCATTGAGAGGATACACAGCAGAGAATGTACAGGAATGTTGATTCTGCGACTGGACTTTTGGATCAAGGAAAAAAGATTGGTGTTTGGAAATCTTAGTTTGTACAAGTTGGTTCTCCTAAATTGGACAACACATTTTCATGGTTGGAATGTTTTTGTGCCTTTGATGCAACAAAGGATGAGAAAAGAAGATGAAAACAAGGGCTGTTCAGACCAGTGTAAAAAGGGATTCTATCAAGTCCTGTGCTGAGCACAAGTGTTGAAGTTATACTTGAGCTGTGAGCAGGCTCCTTCAAGAGCTGTGCGGAGCACAAGTATTGAAGCTTTAAATTAAGTAGTAATTAGTGAGGCACTAACAACATGTCAGCACAGTTTGCTTGCCTGTTCTTCTTTAAAAGCTTCCATGCTTGTGCTGTAGTTTCTGTGGTAACCTGCTAGAAGCTTATTCAAATTTTAAGATATGCTATAATTTGTTTGTTTTAGAAATTGGATATTTTAATAATTGTATTTTTTATGCACAGCTCAGACTTGTGGTAAGCACCAAGCACTTACAAATGTAGTATTTAAGTACTTGTCAACCAGACAACTTACCCTTTGAGAGAAGATGCTATTTTTAAGTCAAAGTTCTCACTTCAGGCTCTGACTCAAAGTTGAAAAATTTTCATGAGCCATTTATTCCCAAGATCTCAACTAGTAATTTTGCCTGCCATACAATTCTAATGATGGTAGTTGTAATTGAGATTTTTCTTACTCTCATCACTTGTTTGCTTGATATTTAAGGAGAATGTCTGTCGTGGCCAACTATGGGAGTTAAACAGTTAAAGCCATAATTTCCAAGTGAATCATGTGATAGCAATGTTAGTTAAGTTGTGGTAACATTGATTCAACGATGAAGATTCAAGAGCATTTGTTTTGCATGTTAACAATGCATCCTAATTTGTTTCACCCACTAGTACTGTTGCTTGTACACTCTATGTTTGAAGTAGTTTTGTGGTATATTAAATAGTATCAATTTAATGGCCCTTGCTTTTGTGGAGTGGTGGCAGTTGCAGAGAAATCAACTAGGAGCAACATGTCAACTCTTCTAGGACAAAAAAAATGGGAGTATAGAGAAGAAGAGTTTCTTTGGATTACCCAAACTCTTTCAAAAGGATTGAAATTACAACAGAATGCATTAATGATTCAACAGATTAAATCTATTTTGGTAACAGAGACTTTCTTCAAATTAGTTTCTGTTCTTCTCTAATGGAGGGAAGTCCAGAAAAGAACTCTTAATTTCTGTTACCTTGGTGGCAGTGAATTAAGTTTAATATTCACTCAGAAATTCTCAGGGGTAACCTGCATGTGAGTTCTTTTCACAATTTCAGTACATAACATGGGAAAGTGGGGAGGAAACTGCATGAAGTGATTTGCTGGAGGGTGTTATTTCAGTACCAAAACCAACTTGCTGGTAAATGAAAGACATCTAAAGGGGGTGTAGTGAATGTAATGATAAAAATCTCAAATTTTATTTACATAACTAGCGGAATCTGAAATACATGTAAAAAGGATGTAAGTAACAGTAATTCACAATGACAAACAAGTTAAATAAAAATTGAACATAGAAAGAGTTGCAAGAACATGCTTGACAGTTAGGATACTAGTAGAAAAGGACACTTGAGGAAAAAATGCTGACTCCTGATTAATTGGTGCGAAAACAATTTAAATATGGTGACACAGTGCAGAGGTTGGGGACCAGCAAACCACTGAGTGATGACAAAAAGTCAGCCAGTTACCGGTAAGTACTAACATGTGATCTTGTTCATGTGAGAATATTGGTATTAGAATGGTAGTAACCACAAGGGGAAGGTAGGTCTGGACCACCAGAACCATCCCTGTGGATCACTGTTAGTAATTAATTGAGACTATCAAAAATGACAACTATAACAATTTTTTTCTTTTCCTGCCACTTATTGATGTGCTGATACCGAAATAAAAACCACAAAACACAGAAACCTCAGAATAAAGATTTATTATTAATTACAACACTAACACAACAATATCTAAGGCTATACCTACTTTTAATAAAACAAAGTGTCTCTTGAAATTTTTTTTTCTCAAACGCCTTTCTGTGCATCAGTTATTATGTACCCAATACTTTTGTCCACAAATATACTACAATCTGTCTTGAGGTCTTAGATACCTCTTTTTTGATAACAAGTGTGCACCTTTTGTCACCATCTACATGGCAAGTAGGATTGTTTGCATCAAGGTTAAATTTGCCATAGCAGCCAATTCCACCAAGGAAAGGTCAGATGGTGATGAAACCCCCCCCTAAAACTTCAAGGATACTTCGAGATATTAGTTTAGTGGGACAGAGAATGCCAAAAGGATCAATAATTAACTGAGAAAGAGCAAGGATGGCTAGGGGTCAAGAAGATTAAAATGGATTGCCAATGAATCCAAAAAGTTAGTTTGGTAAGGAAGAATGCAAGAGGTGATACCAAACCAAGAAGGAGAAGGGATAGCTCAGGAAAGGGGAGATTAAAACAGGTTGCACATAATGAACATGACCCTTTATTAAGATGCAGGAGATATGTCTTTTAGCCTCACACACAAAACACAATACCACCAGCTATACAAGCTGCTTCACTATCATTTTTAGAGGCATGATAACAACAACATTTATGATGAAAGTCACTAATACAACAGGAAACCCACAGAGGAGATTGTTCCTTAAAGAGAATACGAATGATAAAAATCTCTCTGGTATATGTAATTGGACAATACAAAAATGTGCACTTTCAATGGAATGTGAAGATTTTCTTGTGAACAGTCCATAATAATTCCATGTTAAGCCTATGATACAAGTTTCCTTTCAGCTAGGAGATCATTAACAATAACCATTTTGTTTGATTATATTGTTTCCATGGTAAAAAATAATCATGTTAAAGAGTACAAGTTAACAAGTTCCTGCAAGAATGAGTATCAAAAGAGAAAAAGTTGTAATAAACAGAACTAACCACAATAGTGGAAAGGTTTCCACAACAATGCACAGTTTAAAGCCTTATGTGTATGGGAGTAAGTATATTTCACTTGCAAGTTCCATGGTTGCAGTGACACTCAAAGCTATAATTCTTATCACAAACAATATTAACTATAGATACCATGTGTTCAAAAAATACTTTGCTATAGCTTTCCAGTTCTCTCAAGAAGGAAAGTCAGATAATCAAATAACAAAATGAAGACGAGCAAAAAGGAACAAGATAAAAATCTTTCATAATTATAGTAATCCTCTTTTTTAAAAAAACTACTTGCTAACACACTTCTAAAGTTTCACCCTACAGTTAAGAAACATGTTTCATGGATTCTTATGCAGATCTTTCCAATGTCATAGTTACTAACTAGCTTTGTTAAATATAATAAGCCTGGTCATAGCTAGTGTCTCCATATTGAAGCATTCTCTGTGGTGACTTTTTTCTCAAAGCTCTTTTGCAAATAATATTTGCCTCTTGCCAATTACCATATTGGTTACATAACACCAGTGAAAATTATTGATCTTTTCTGTGAAGATTGCAAGATACATTGAGCCTCATGCATTTTGACCTACCATGGGAGATGTCAGTGGAAAACCATTTCGGCAGATTTGACTTTACTGCACATAAAAAGTTAAGTAAGTCCTGATTCATGCATTTCAGTGAGTATATTTTCTACTTCTGGGCTCTCTACTGTTACTGGTAGTAATGATATCCTGGTGTGGGTCCTCGCACATTGGATGGGTCTCCAGGTGGTCTCATTCCACTGTACATCCCTTGTTGTGTGGCAGCATCCATCTGTGATGCAAGAGGCATTCCTCCAGGTGCTGTTGGCTTCATCTCACCTTCTCTAATAGGTCTTGCCATAACATTCTGGTGTGCCCATGCTCCAGAAATCATATCTCTTCCACTTACACCATCATTCATGACCTGTGGGTACCCACTCTTTTGGCCAGTGTCCACTGTGTTCTTCCCAGGGGTTTGACCATTTCGGGTTGTTGTAGCACTGCCGTAACCCATCATTCCAGGGGAGTTCATGTCAGGCATGTTACGTGGAATTTGTGCTCTCATAATCTCCATTGGTGACATTGGACCCATTGCTCTTTGTTGTCCTCCCATGTTTCCAGGTCTCATCATTGTGGCCATGTTACCATTCATCTGAGAAATGAGAGGGTACCCACCCTGCTGTGTTTGAGCTTGAGAAACTGCAGCAGCGGCCATGGCATTTCTCCGCTGAACCATGGCTGCAAGCAGACTGCCAGCTTGGCCAGCAGAAAACTCAGCACTGTCCAAGTCAACTAGAAAATAATACATGATACAACACAATATTTACCAACTGTTCTTTTTGTTTTACCAGAAGCAGTGTCATAAGTACAATTTCCAGGTAAATGAGATTCCATTCATTGCTTTCACAAAAAACACTTCAAATTCATCTCCTACCCTCATTGGTTAGAAACAAGAAAATGCTTGTTAATTCCTCTTTTGGGTGAATTATATATGTATGCTAGTAAAATGTTCTTAACTTCCTTTCACACAATCTTTCATTACTTCTAAAATCCCTGGGGAAAAAAAAAAAAAAAAAACTTCTGGGCCAGGTTGTCCAAAGCTGGGTTATGATAACCCAGGATTAGTGTAAAATTTTATTTCAGATCTGAAAGCTTAAAAAAAGATTTAGCGGAATTTTTTTCTAAAGAGAATCAAGAAAATTATCCCAAACTGGCTTTTGAATAAAGGAATCAACGAAACCGAGAATAAAATTTAACCTTGGGTCAGCGCTAATCAGCTGTTGAACAATTGGGCCCTGATGGCAATGTACAATGTACAATGATACTAGTTCGTTAAATGTAAAGGATATTATTTTAGATTTCTCTCAACTTAGATAAACTTTGCCAAAACTTTGCATTGCTTTACTATTCCATCAAATTTCATTCCTTAGAAACAAGTTTACAGATGTAACAAATAATAATAGCATTCACATTTAATTTTTAATGAATCTTTCAGATTGAAAAATTAATTTATTTATTCTTTTAAGGTGTCAGTTTAATATATTTGACTGTATGCCTATCTCTATACAGTGCTAGAAACAAAATAATAGGAACAAAAATTGACTCTCAAATAGACATCTAGTGTCTTACCAGTGCCATGTTCTATGGCATGTTGTATCATTCCTGGTGGAAGTCTCTGTGCTGTTGCACTAGACACTGGAATACCCATTGTACCTTCAGATTTCTTAGGTACTTGAGCGGCAGGAGTGTTGGGCGAAACATTACTTCGCTTGTCAGTAAGCTCACTAGCCTGGAAATATAACCCTTCAATTAACTCTCCTGGGTACATTATGGTGTTAGCCATGTGGAAGGAGGGTAGTAGGTAAAAAGGAGTAGTCGTGTCAATAAGGAGACTTCCTCTCTCAGCGATCAAAACTTAAGCTGTTTTTTTGTAGCTTGAAGTGACCTTGAATGTTGCTTCTCCTCCTTGGTGGATGGTGATCCATTGCACATTACCTGCAAGTTACCCCTTGTGCCTACACTAACCTATGGCTTGCTGGTAACTGTTACTACTTCTGCACGAGGAGTTACTCTGAGACAGTGAGGACCCTACACCTCACTTGGAGATCAGGAAGAAAATTCAGCTGAAGACAGAGGAGAACCTCTCAAGCTATGTTTTCTGGCACAACCAGTGAGAATGTCAGCAAAATTCAGATTCCTACACCACCTTTTCTTTTGCACAGTTCAGTAAAAGATGTATTTAAAGGAGTAAAGCAAGATTAAAGATTACAAACCTTGGAAAGAGCTTCCAAGCCACCTTCCAAACGTGGGGATACTGAAAAAAAAGAAAAAAAGAAAAAAAAAGACAAGATTGTTTAAATTAAAAATTTGACCATTTTCTATACCCTACTGTCATGCTGCAATAATATTATCCAAGAATTAATCAACCTTAGAGTGTCACCTTTTGGGACTGCACCTCCTTGTGTATAACGATGAATGGCTTCATCTCGTACTGGAGCAAGCTGGGGGTGTCTCTGATACATAGACACTGCAGAGTCGGGGCTTGTTAGGTCTGTGCGAGGAGATATATCAGAATAATCTGTACTGCCTGTCAGTGGCCCACTGAGAGAGGAGTTTACAGTTGGACTGGACAGGTTTAGAGTTACAGGCTGCATATTGCCACTACTGGACAGTGAAAAAGAAAAAGTAGGTTAGTAAAGGTTACTATGATTAATATTCAGTCTTAACCCATTGACACCTACGTGTAACACGTGCCTACCCAAAAGTTAAAATTTTGGAGAAACCGGAAAAGTAAACACAATGCGCAGTAAAGTTTAACAAATCTTTTTTTCCCAAAAACAAGCTCATGTGAAAGAAGACCATTTAAATAACTTACTATTAACGAGGAAAGCAATAGATGCATATTAAGTTTTTACTCTAAAATCAAGATAAAAGATAAAAATCAGTAAATTTTTGCGCACGTGTGCAAAAAAAGTATGCGGATCGGATTTCAAAGTGAATATGCAAATTCATCAGTGTGTGGAGAGATCTCATGTTACATGGAAATTATGAATGAGGAGAAAGACAAAACTGATCAAGGAACGTTTCGGGAAGAAAGCTTTATTCAAAACAGTTCTTTATTTTCTGTTAGAACCGAAAAACGTACGAATTTCTTACGTGTGCGAAACCCACGAAGTAGAATTCATCATGCTTAGATCGATGTTTACTTGACTTCACGGCTAGAATATTGCGCAGCGTTGTGTTGAAAATACTGAAAGTTCTACGTTTTAACACAAAATCTTCTATTAAACAATACTTTATGGAAATCTCATTACTCAAACGTGATATTTACCGTGCCTTTGAATTTTCATAATGTCTCTAGGCCTCGCTTGAAGTCCGATAGTTTGGTTTTCGCTTTACGGCCCTAATTCGCATCGCTTTAGAGAATTGTAGCGTTGTCGACTCGAAAGCTTATTTTGTCGCCTTTAAGACCGTGATGTCCATTATTTTTCGGGCAGATTATTCTATAGCATTTTTCCTTTTCATTTTGTGTTCCAGAAGGTCTTAAATGGTGGGAAAGGAACAGAAAATCCGACTTGAAAATATTGAAAGTCGGCCGCGCGTACGCCATTTCTTTGTAGTTGATCATTTCTTGTGAACGCATAAAATGACGCCTCTGTACTACCCCCTAAAGTTATCAAAATAACTGCGCAAAAAACGGATTCTGATTGGTTTATAGATCCTCTAACAACAGAGGAAGTTTGGAGACAAAATTCTGCTTAGTAGGGGAGATAGGGGGGAAAGCGTCTCTCGCGCAAGTCCCCCACGCGGCACGGGCGGTTACGGGCGGTTCAGGTGTCAATGGGTTAATAGTACTACAAGAGTTCTCCATATGATATACCGATAATACAAAGATACAAGTATGGAATCTAACTCAAGGTCCTACAATGTATGTGGATTGTATGTACTCACGGTTGACCACGGCAGTTGGTGCAAACAATGTATTCTGCTTCATCAGTGTAAGGATTTTGAAAACTATGACAGCTTGTTCGAAGCCACACCCAGCTACCCTCCTTAGCACGGAATCTATATCTCACAGAAAGTGTTTGGCCCTTCAGTTTCATTACTGCAAACATGAAATAATGCTAGTTAAAAAAAAGGACTACACTTGGCACAAGTTGTATGAAACCAATGAGTGACTTCTTGTTAAATTATGACCTTGGAGTCAAGGAAGAAGTACCTTGTTGATAACTTTCCATCATATGTTCCAAGTCATCAGGATGGAAAAAGTCATAACACACTTCATTAAGAAGTTCTTGGGGTTTGTATCCTAGAACATCTGACACTCTAAAAGACACAATAACAAGAAACAATTTTTTGCTGTGATGAAATATTTGTCATAACTTAAAGATGAGTTTACGAAGCTAAGACAGGTGCTGCACTTCAATTTACAATTGACTCGCAAGCATTCATAACTGATCAAACTCCCGATAGCTTAAATGTTTGAGTTATTGCAGGTCAAGTGTACCTTGAGCAATGATTTAATCAATGCGAGATTCATTTATTCTTCCACTGTCAATATTTTGCACATTTCAGCAAAGACATATTAGGGATATGTACTTGATGTACACCTACCTCTGGTCAACAAATGTAAATTTACCATCCAAGCTGTGCCTAGAGATAAACTCTGTCACAGGAGGAGAATCCAACAAGTCAGAGCTCTGGGGTATACTTGTTGGCTGAAGTTTTCCAATAGTCACCAAACAGCTGTTCTCTGAGGTATCTGCATCTCCTGATGTACATACAGCTGTGCTGCCTCCAAAGGACTGTTGGTAATGGAACATAAAACATTATTTTCCTGTCTGACATGTATCCCTTGAGTAAATGGGAAGGGGGGGAAATAGCAGGAGGGGGGGGGGGTTAGTTTGGTGTGAAAGCATAAAAATTTGTGTTACTATGAGTGGAGCTTTCTATTTTTGTCTCAAATGTCACATGTGTTATAATTAAAAAGTGGTCCTGAACATCAACTATAACTACAAAAAAAAGAAAATAATAAGTCTACCAAAAGACTTCTAGAAACCATTCCAGCACTGGGAGAAAACAATTCCACCAAACAAAGAGCTCATATGGTTAACTTTCCTATATGATATCTGAGGCTTTGTCCGTTAATTTTAGGTGGTATTAGAACTACCAAGCACTTAGCTTTCACATGAGTGACAAGAGAAAGTACAATGTCCAAATGCAAGTTGGGAGCCCACACTTTGTCCTGTCATCCACTCTCAAGGATTTAGTAATCCTCACACTCCTTGGAGTGACTGGTATCTAATTTCTCCTTACCATATCAACTCCAAATCACACAATAAGGTCATGAGACAATAGAACCTGATCACCACCTAGAGAACCTTTTGATTGTTAAAAAATTCTCCTTATGAGCACCTTGAGAAATGTCTGGCAGGAGGTTTATGAAATTAGGAGGATATAAGAGATCACTTGAAGATGTGAAGTTATTTAAATCCAATTTTAATTCATACCCCTATACCTTAATATAGCCAGTACAGTGCACAATGGCATATTCATCATCAAGAAGTTTTAAACGATTATCTTTTCCCCTTGCAGCATTATCACTCTCTTCCTTTCCACATCTCATGCGGCAAATGAAATTTCTCCTTGAGTTGGAATACATTCTTGACAGAGCTGAATAAAGGAAAGGGAAATGGAAATTAGTTTTTGGTCAAAACACTTAAAAAGAAAAAAAAATTAATTAATATCTCCTGTCAACATTTCTATAAAAAAAACAGTCCCCCTACCTCCATGGCTGTCTTTTTTCACACTTCCAGCTATACAGAGGAAGAAAAAAAGAAATGAAGGCTTAAAGTTGTTAATGAGAAAATAAATCACGACAGAGAATGTTTGAAAATTCAACTAGCAAAGATTTCACCAAATTTATTTCACTGTTACTCCTTAAACAACTTTAGTAATACCGTTGTAGTAACCCCTTGACCCTTAAGAGTGATTAACATTACCCTAATTTCCGTCCATTTACCCACATGGCAGATCACCCACATCGGTCAATTTTTACAATAACGAGAAAAAAATTTCAACAGATTACCTGCACTGGCAGATAACCAGCACCCAAAAACAAAATAAAATTGTCAACTCACACAAAGTTCCTTCATTGTTTTTGAGCTGTGACATTGACAAGGTAAGAAAGTAAGAGTATGAACAAGATAAAAGTTATGTTGTCAAGTTTTGTATGTTTTCGATTTGCATCAGCTTTCATCGAGAGCAATATATTCTCTTATTATAAGGAGCAGTCTGCATGAAATAAATTAGTTATTGCACAATTTTTTTGAAGAGTATCTGTAGTGGATCTTATCACCTGCTTTTTTCCTGTTTATTGTTTTTAACTACACTGGAAGCTTTAAAAGTTATAGTATTACCCACACCTTCCTATAACCCGCACCAACAACTGTTTGTGAAAAAATTAACAGATTACCCACAGGTTATTGGCCAAAAATTACAGTAGTTTCTCCTAACAAAATCACCCTGTAAATCAAATAAGGTTAGGAGAATAAAGGAGATGAACACCAACTGCAGAAGCTCATAGTCATTACACAAATTCTCCTTGTCAACACCTTGAGGAATGTATAGAGAACAGTATCAAGAATATACAATCTGATGTCAAGGTGTGCAAGGTTAACTTAGTAACTAATCTGCTGTACATCACTTACTCTTTAAGTCAAGGACCCTTCCTGCATCTGGGGACTCAGTAGCAGATAACTGGTCTCTAATTTTCTCTGCATCATCAGGATGAACTAAGTCAAAAATTTCCTGATTCATCCAAGCACTCTGCAAAACAGAACAAACAAACAAAAAATAGAGAGTTTATCTCAGAAAAAGAAAGGAAGAAAGAAAATATTTTTGGATACTTTGGGGACCATAAATGTCCATCCTTACAATTTTTCTCAGCCACTGTAGCACTTAACTACTAGGATATTTTGGAAAAAGTGCGGGTGAATCTCCACAGTTTGTCAGGTTATTTATTCATAACCCCTGCTTGACAAGGAGCAGTGTGAAAGTAATGTGTCTTTGCCAAAGAACACAACCTAATGACCCAACAAGGCTTTAAACTCTGACTAGTTGATCAATTTAGGTCACAGAGAGTGCAAGAAAGTGAAAAACATGGTTTCATTCCCCTAATAAATGGTACTACATTCAATTGAGTTTTTGTTGTCTACTCTATTACTGTTTACACTGTTTACCTCATGAGTTTTTATCTATTTACAAAGCTGAGAACAGAATCTGAAGGTTACCTGAGGTTGGTTGAGGACTGGAGTTATAGAGTCTGAAACATACACCACAGTTCCAGTGCGGCAATTCACAACAAACAAGAAACCATCTGCTGCCTGTGAACATTAACAAGTTTGTTTATCTATAATTTAGCCCAAAAGGTAATTCCATCTTCAGAAGATGCAAGAGATTATACTTCCTTCTCTTAAGTAACATTAAATTTAATATTGAAAAAAATTTGCCCTAAGAATAAAATATCAGGCCTACCTCCAATATAAGGTGCTTAAGTTCTTGATCAGAGAGAAATGAAGGCTTGTATGATACATCACTAGGACCCTGGCCTTTATACAAGGAACAAAGAAAAAAAAAATTAAATATGATCAGAAGACAACCAAAACATTAACCAGTCTAATTAAAAAAAAAAAAAAAACTTGCAGAAACTAGCAGCAAGATTGAAGGTAGAGACCAGGATTCAAAGTTGTTATGATCCAAATATCATTGCTTCTTTAACGTCCAGTCTATCTCAACACACTGGAAGGGGTAGCTTTTTGTGTCTTGTTCTGGAAACCAATTAATTGTTAGGCTCGTGATTATTCCTTCCATGTTAAAGAGAAGCCAATCAGGGGACACTCTTATCTTCCTAAACCACCCAGACACTGAAAAACCACAAACTAGACTTGAAAAGTGACTTTGTTGTTGACATACCTGGTCCTCTGAGAGATTTCATGTAGTTCACAGCCATTCGAAGCACAGTGAGTTTATCTGGTTTCCGAGCCAATCCATTACAGGATGGTACCATATCAGATAACTCGTTTATATAAGCATTCATTTTATTTCTTCTTCGCCTCTCAATCTCACTATGGTTCTCCCTGTATAAAGAAAAGTTATAGGGAGGTTAATGGCCAGGTAACAAAAACAAAAGCTACCACATGATACAATGTACAGCTCTCACCACACCCACACAAGCCAAAGTATGGATGGAAATAAAAGGAGGGGGAGTGGTAAATTTCATAAACTGAAGGGGGGTGGTGAGAGGCAGACAGAGAGCACTAGCACTACCTGTATCTTAACTCCCTTCCTCCTCCCCTTTGACCAACAGTTTCCATTTAAAATTTACCCTGCTCATTGTCAGACCATGTCTGAGGCTCAAAAGACCAATAATTTTCATTAGAACAATCTAACTCCTAGTTACATTGATAAGTTGAGCATATATTTAAGTTAATTCCCAAAATATAATACAAGTCATGCCTCACTAATCTGGCTAATTTTTTTTAAGAGGAAAGGAATTTGTAGGTTTGTCTGTTTTAGAATTATTTGCAATCAAAGTGAGTGATTCTGTACCCTGTATTCCTTTCACAAAGCCAACTACAATTATCTATGAAAAAATCTTAAAACCAAACAGCATGTTTAGTTAATATGGCAGATTTTAAAGAATATTGGTAAATAATTTTATGTTACGTATACCCTTACCTACTTAACAAGCAAACTAAATTCCCACCGGATTGTTTCACGAGCACATTCTCAACGAAAGTTTAAAGGGCTCTCGATCATATACCGATACGTTTTCAAAAATAATTTAATAGTACTTTCGTCAACTTCCTAACTCTTCGCAGAGACTGTTTAACAATAACAGAAATTGCATTGCAAATTTTTGAACGAAAAAGCAAAAAAACATCTGCGAGGGTAAACGGAAAAAAAGAAAATCTTAACACCGGCTTTTAAAATTACAGCTGACAATGCAAACGTTAATGGTGAACGTGTGTTCGATTGCCATAACATAAATGATGTAAATAGAGAGAGTAACGAGTCGTTTACAATAAAAATGGTTTTGATAGCTTCGAAAATGTTTGCTGAAATAAAAAACCATGTAGATAGTAGCTAGCAAAACCATGTACGTGACTGAAAACAGACACAGAATACCTTGCAAACTTCTCTTTATTAGACTCGTCCGACGTTCTGTAAACATTAAAAGAGAGCTTGTTAAAGTAAAATACTATTAAGCATTTTGCACTTGAAGCTTGAGAAATATCTTTGCCCACGGATCGGGCATAACTTTCGCTACAAACAAGACATTTGCTATCAAACAAACGACATGTTCTGTAACGTTGAAATCACGACCCTGCCCGACTTTGGTCAGAATATCACAAACTAAATTAACCGAAAGTGCAAGTCTCGATCGAAAAGCAAACAACTACAGGAAATAAATAAGCTTGGATAATTCAATGTCAAAACAAGCATTCGGTAGTTGGGTCCTTTGTTTTCAATGTCCCTCCTACCGAACTTACAATCTAATTATTATAACTATTTCACTACACAACAAAGTTCAGACACGTCCTGCGGAGAAAATGGTCAGTTTTCCTTTACCTGGGCATTTTTTGGTCACCCTTTTCGATATCATCATCATCCGAGTCTTCCCTATACAGCAGAAAAAGTAGGAAAGTTTGAGAAGGCATTGAAATAACGCACACCACATCATAACCAACGCTGGCCAGACATAAAATACCTCGCAACTCAAAACACGTTTCGGTAAAAGCCTTCAAGAAAAACTCACTCTTTGATCATGAAGGTCTGATTTGCCTTTCTTTTTCGAAGTCTACCATGGGAAGACTTGTCCTGTATGCCGTCATCTAAGCAACAAACACACATATTGATTGCATTCTGCATAAGAATCAACGCCATACGCCTGCTTGTGTGTGCAGGTTTCACAACAAGTTTGTTAGCCCAGTTTACATTTGCAGAATAATCGCTATCAGATTTACTCACCATCGTCGTTATAATCGTCCATTTTGGACGGGTCGAAATCGTCAAGTGGATCCAGTTTGGATGCTGTTAGTCGCACTTACACATTAGCAATAAGTTGGTGTTCCAAGCGAGTGAATCAGCAGAGAACCATGAAAAGAGTCTAGCTTAGTATCATGGCGGCATCCCAGCAAATAGTTCCTGCAAGCCTCCTTTGGATAACAGCCTGACCAAATTACCTCCAGATGCGACACAAACCTGTAAAAATTCCACTAAAGTAACAGCTGGAGCGAAATGATACCCTGTGACAGAAGTCTGTCGGTAAAAGAACACAATTCCAGGTTGAAAATTCTCTATGCAACGCAGCAACGACCAGACAATCGATTCGGTACTAAGCCAGACTCCAGCGCGGCTCTCTCGATAGCCAATCACAAAATATTTTAAATGTGTTTTGTTCGCTCTGACACCTACTTGCCTTAAATAACCAATGGCAAGACGTGTTAGAATTTACACACCGGTGAGATAAGAACACAACAACACAAAGCCGTTGGAAAAATGATAATAACAAGACCTTGATGATTATTTCGTCAACTAGCTAACATCAGCAGCTCTTATTTAAAAAAAAAAATTATAGACACTGTAGTTTTTCAACGGTTATTTTGTTTGCTCGATCAAGCGTAAACAACACAGATTCGACTTCCTGTGTTTGGAGCGGAAAAGAAGAGTCAAGCGAGATAGTTGAAAAAAAAGAGAACTTTGCATATTGATAATGATTAAAAAATAGCTTAATATGCTGCAAGAACGGCTCAGTAAAGATCTATATTTATAATGTGACAGTACTATCCGTTCAAGGGTCACGCCTACGTGGCCAACGTAGGAGACTGGGTTCTGAGAAGACGTGATTCCTAACACGGTAATTGCGGGAAACTGCGTCACAGCTAGCCAACAGAAGGAGCTAGCGGAACATATTTTCTCGAATAAATTTCACACGTTATGCCCTCAGTGTTCTGCATATTGGCACATTAGATTTGGAACGAGTTGATATTAAGTCTTTGAATTCAGAAAGCAGAATGGTAGACGGCGGAAGGGCTAACGCTCGGAACGTCACATAAGCTTTGGAAACTCCTTACGGTGGCTGATTTACAACAATACGATCACAATACAAAGGATAAAAGATCACCTTGTTTAACACCTCTCTTTTTCTTATCACCACAGGTTATAAAATCTCGTGCTGGCTTAAGGAGAAGGAAGGGTTTGATCTTATTGCCAAATTGATCAAGTGAAAAGGTCGATAGCCTCTACACCTAACGTAACTCGTTTGAGAGAGCAAAATGTGTCTAGAAATGTACGTGATCCGAAAAACTTCAAATCACTAATGTCAGTACCAGTGTATCTTGGCCAAATTAAGCCTTCTCCTGAGCCTTACCGCTTCACGAGATCTCTTCTCACCAGTCCCTTACTCACAGAACTTTTTGTAATCCGTCTCTACCCCGATACTCCCTCCTCTCCTCTACTCACGAGGTGCGGGAGGTAGCCGGGAAAAATTCACGCTAGAAAACACAAAAACAAAACTGTTTCCATTCTAAGCCACATCAGACAACACCCTGTTTCGGATGTTTTTTTAGCAGATCTAGCCTCGGAAGAACTAGGATTATTACATGAACTTAAGCAGGCTTCGGCACCCTATTTTTCTTCTTCGCGTAGGGAATTTATTTCGTATTTTGCGGGCAGAAATGCTTTAACGTGATTGTCCCGTTTCTAAGAGAAATCATGCACCAATCACAATTCGACAAAACTTGAGGAACCATGAAACACGTGCACGCTGAAAACCAATCATAGCCCGCCAACGCGGTCCATTGAGGGTTGTCAAATTCAACGTGTCTCGTGAACCAACTGTACATTTCTTCCATGTTATGAGTGTACCTTGTTGGTAATTCTTTGCCACGATGATTATTTCCACAATTTTGATTGCTCTCTTTGCATCGGTGGCTGTCTGTTCAGATGTCATTGAGCTCACCGATAGCACTTTTGCATCTGGTGTGAAAGACAAGGAAATTATGCTTGTAGAATTCTTCGCCCCGTGGTAAGAATTTGTACAGTTGTTGATCATTATTCAGCTGATACGCACAGCTTGTGAACATTTCAATTTTTCTCCCACAAATAGGTGTGGACACTGCAAAAAACTTGCTCCCGAGTACGAGACTGCGGCCTCAAAGCTTATTAAGGAAGACCCACCAATACCACTTGCTAAGGTACGTCTTCATTGTTACTTAATTTCCATCTTTCCATGCATTACTTCCTTTCCTTCTCCCTTTGTATCCAAATCAACCTCACTCATTGATTTTATTGAATAAATTTTATACTTGCGGGTAATATAATTATTGTTTGCTTTGTTTGTACATGGTTTGTTTGTTCCATGTTAGTGAATATCGTTTTAATCACCAGAATACCTGGAGATCGAGACCAAAACAGCTGAGAATTGTTGATGTCGTTGAGTGTGGAAAGACAGGAAATATAATTATGACCTTGAAATACCATTTTCCACCCGCAAAAAAAAAAAAAAAAGAAAAAAGAAAAAAAAAAACGAACAGGAGTTGTAAATTCTGAAGTGTAATTGCATTGCAAATACGGTTAAGTAAATATAATCGCATGACAATAAAGATGAACCTGGATCGATTATTCATCCAAATTCTTTGAGAATGGTTAGAATATCATGATTCTTAAACAATTCTCATTCGATTGTCAGAAGAGCTGCGTTTTCTATTAAGAATTTAAGCTTGGTAATGTAACTAAATTGTGCAGGTTGATGATAGGAAAATATTTGACAATCATCAACCAATCAAATTGCATCAGCATTGACCAACCAGAGTGCATCATGATGGTTGACTAGAGATTCATGATAATAAAATCATAGAGCAACTGTCATGATACTACTTTCCCTCCCAGTCATTCTTGGAATTGTCTGGCAACACACTCCTCTAGTTGTGGGAGAGTGCATGTTAGTGTCATGTGACCTATAAATTACCAAAGGCCACTTGTGGCAATGTTCAACAGTAACTATTCTTGTCAAGTAGTCAAGGAGCAAAAAAAAAAAAAAAAAAAATTTCTGCGTAACAAGAGTTCAAATTTTTTGACAGTGTTTTTCAGATGAATGCTGCAATTTTCCTCAGAATATTATTACAACTTTCTTTTTAATTTAAACCTGTTTTAGGTTGACTGCACTGAAGCAGGGAAAGAGTCTTGTGGTAAATATGGTGTTAGTGGTTATCCAACACTCAAGATTTTTCGCAATGGAGAATTGTCAAAGGATTATGATGGCCCTCGTAATGCTGGTGAGATTTGGTGACCATAAAAATGAATTATTGATATGATTTATTTTTGACTTTGGAAGTAGTAATCATTTTTCAACAATTATATTTTAAATAAGAGTGATTTATAAGAAACTATTTGGCCCTCCGTAGTAAAGAGTACTAGAAATACCAGCAGAAAAGCTTCATCACCAGTTTGGCAACTCATATTTTGGAAAAAAGCTTTTGAAAAGGAATAAAAAGAAATCACAAGTGGAATCCTGAGAAAGTTGTTTAAATTGGTTGCTTCATGAAAAGTAAACCCATGTGAAGTCAGTAACACTTAAAAACTGATAATGCTTTGAGTCCTTATCCATAATTTTAGCTGCAATAGTTGAGAAATTACAAATAGCGAATTGTGCTTGATCTTAAAATTATATTGAATTGTTATTAATTATTATCCAAGAGCACATGGTGTTGGTTAAAAGACACCTTCCGGACTAAAATGATTTAGAATTTATAGATTAGGGATTCCTGTTTCTTAAAAATCTGACTACCACCTGTTTGCTTTAAGAAGATGCCTAATTTTTCCCACAACATTGCAACTCAATCAACATTTTGTAAAAACACGAGTCATTTCCTCAATTTGTTTTTGTCTAGTTATTACCCCAAATTGCAGTCATGTTTACAAAGCCGCAATTTCTTTTTTGCAGCGGGTATCATTCAATACATGAAGAAACAGTCTGCACCCTCCTCCCAAGGTTAGTATTTAACCCTTTGGTCATGAAGAGTGATTAGCATCTAATTTCTCCCTACAAGGAAGGAAGTGATCACCAACTGAAAAAAGCTTTTGATTGTTAAACAAATTCTCCTCACCAGTATCTTAAGAAATGTAAATAGAGACAAGTATGGGGAATATGCATACTGATGTTAGGGTGTAAGGGTTGAAACAGAATGCAAAGGGATGTTGCCTCTCCTCACAATATCAGTATATTAGCCCCAAGTGATGTAAATGTAGAAAAATATTAATTAGGGGATTTTTTTTTTTTGTTGATCCAATAACAAATTCTTCAAACTAAAATCATAAGAATTGTATGTCAGATCATAAAGAAAATTGATGAGATATTGGAAGTGAAAAGGTTAAGGTGCTAGATGCCATTCTTTGATTTTCTCACAAAATGTTTTTTGGGTTTTTTTTTTCTTTTTCCTTGAAATGTGGATACTATTAGCTTATGCTTTTTGCAGAAATCAATGATCTGGAAAAGATGAAGAAGAAACTTGATACAATGGAATCTGCTCTTGTTGTTGGTAAGTGCTAAATGATAGCTTGCTTATAGGTAAACTATCCACTATTGTCAAGCTACCAAAACTGGCCAATTTTTGCATTTTATGATATGCTAAAAATGAAAGTTTGCCCAAACAGTCACATTTGATGTTTTAACAGGTATCTAATTTAAAACACTACCAGCAAAAATTAAGTGTGCTTAAGGGCTAACTTTGAAGTGTGCTTTCTTCTGTTTAACATGTAAACCTGTCTGCACTGCTGCATTTTGCTATTCAAATAATCTCTAAAAGCTTCATGATAAAAAAGAGTTTGCTAATTCATGAGATTTTCCAGAAATGTGGTACCATCTTTAGCTGTTGACATTCACTTTGGAATTTTCAATAGATGGTGCAACATTCTAAAAACCTCTGTTTGCCAGTAGAAACACATAGGCTGGGCTATCTTAACTTGATGCTATTAACATTTATCAATAAAGGGCAAAATTACTGAGCGCTGATTGGTTGAGAGAGAGGGCATTTTTTTCTTAATCGAGGGCATTTTTAGTAATCAAGAGAGGGCATGATTACCTGTTAATGATTGGCTAATCCGTTGCATTGCTAATCCGTTGCTTCCCAGATAAAAATAGACTGCGCGCGTGATTTTCCTTCGTATAAATTTTGCCCTTTATTGATAAACAAGTAATCCCATGAGACCTCGTACTATTAAGGATTAATTGCACTTGAGTTTTCAAAATTTTCCAAATTGCCCTCGTGGCTTCGCGACTCGGGCAATTTTGGAAAATTTTGAAAACTCTTGTGCAATTAATCCTTAATAGTACTTGGCCTCATGTGATTACCTATACTAATTGGTTTGTCCAGATGAAGTTGATTTTTTTAACTTGTAAAATAACCCAAAAAAATTAGGGGTTTACTTTACATGTTTATCAATAATGGTAGCACCAAACGTTGTCATGTAACTCGCTTTTATATCCAATTTTGTAGGTTTCTTTGAGAAGGATGATGAACTTAAAACTGAATTCATGAAGACAGCTAATGAAATGAGGGATGATTACTATTTTGCACACACGACAAGTGAACAGATTTTGGCAGATTTGGGCCATAAAGAGTAAGTTTGGCATTTTAGTTCTGATTACCTCTTGCTTGGTCATGAGATCACTGAAGCCTGGGGCATTTATTTCTCTGTCTGCAATTATCTATAACTGTAGAAGGACTGTTCTTGAATCATGGACTGTTGGCAGAGGGGGGTAGTTTGGGAGAACCCTGTTCTGAAGTGTTAAGAAATCCTATGAATGATATATAGACAAAGCTCACCATTTTCATCAAGCTTAGCTCTTGGAAAACTGTTGCTTCTTGAAACAGGTAGTGTTTCCTGACAAATTTTATGTATATTTTTGCCCAAATGGAGGTTACTATGTTTACTCCCATCAAATGTTTTCTGCAACACACGGTACAAAATGTTTGCCAACAGCTTGCTGTTTACTGCATGGGATGTTCACTTTGAGGTGTTCTTTGGTATGAATGTATGAAACAGAAAAATATTTCTCTTCTTCCCTAAATATATCAAAATGCTCTCTCATCTTGAATTCAATGTAAATATAGACTTTCATTAAATTGAAGGTAAGGTTTGAAAATTGGGGTAAATCATTGGACACTCCTCAGTTTTAGCTGGGGTGTATTTGATCATGTGACACCCACAGAACAATCATGCACAAGCAGAAATATGTCATGGGTTATTGCATATGATGTAAAGTATAAGGCCCCTTCCTTATAAAAGAATTGGGGAAAAATGATAAAGAAAGAAAGAAGAAAGAGAAAGAGAGAAAGAAATCCATGAAAGAAACGCATCAAAGCTTACCAAGAGACATTGAGAAGTTTTGATCAAAATGCTTTCCTTAATTTGTCAATCAATATGAACTTTTGAAGATTAGTTCTCTCAAATTCTAGCTTGTGTTCAAATGCCGCACCCAAATGCAGCATGAGATCATCATTTTTTGTAAAAGGGAAGTTAAACCACCATGACTTTCTTGTTGGCCTTTTCTTCTGCTTGTGAAAGTGAACTTTTTACCTTTAAACACCTCCATATTAAAAGATGAAAGACATTTATTCCACCAGAAAGACTTGACAGTTCTGGTTCTAATTTCCCACCTCACCCAGTTAGGGTTTAAATTCCCCACCTATAGGCAGGGACAACAGTCAAACACCCATGGGTTGCTCACGGGAGGGGGAGGGGTATGTTGAATCTTCAAATTGACTGGCCCTTAACATTGCCATTGGCAATACCTCATTAATTCTGGAATATTGGACCTTTTATTAGGATTACATTTCTTTCTTTACTGAATACATGCCTTTTTTTTTCCTTCAGTCAAGTGGTTATTTTCCGTCCCAGCCATCTTCATTCAAAACTTGAACCAAACAAAGAAGTCTTTACTGGAATGGCAGACCCTTTTTATATCAAGAAGTTTCTCAAAGCTTCAGTTCATGGACTTGTTGGCCACTTGACTCAGGATAACGAAGATCAATTTAAGAAACCTCTTTGTACCGTTTATTTCAATGTTGATTTTGAACGTAATGCAAAAGGTACAGTTCACTTTAACTTGTCTAAAATGCAACCATCTGTGCTGAGTCAATTGGGAAAAGTTAGATAGTTGAAGGATGAGATGATAAGATGTTTACTAAGCAAACATCTCTCTGATGAGTTTCTTTAAAAGAGGGTAGGAAAGTGGGATCCTAATTCTGTTTCTTGCTCAAACTTTAGAAATGTTCATGCATTGCATTTACTTTAATCTGTATTTCACATGGTTTCCTTTGCAGTTGTTCTGTGGGATGTCATGCAACACTCTCCCCTTGAGTTTCTTTTGGGAGAGCATTGCATGACACCCCAAGCAATGGCTGCAAAGGAGACTATATTTCACATGTCACCGATTAAAAGGGAAATCTACGAATCTCATCATACCTTGCCCTTCTGTAAAATTCATGCATCATGCATTAATTTTGTGCTCATTAACGCATTGCATATAAACCCTTTAGCACCCTCCTTAAACCTTGCATCAAAGTTTGGTAGCTGCTATTGTTTTTCAGTCTTAATTTTAAGTTCCCTCTCTTGATCACCTTGATTTCCAAGACCTGGCATAAGCATCTTTCCAACAATGCAGATATGGAAGTGGCTTTTGATAGCCTGATATAGGTTCTCAGTTAGAGAAGATAGGCAAAAAAGTGGCTGTGCAAAAGTTGTACAATTTTATATTCTATTAGAATAACCAATTTCTTGCTCCAGAATGCAGAAAATGCAGACACAAATTTTTAATTTTCTTGTGGGAACATGTGTCTGTCTCCTATCTCAGTTCTTCTACCCACTTTGTTTTGTATTGGAGAAACCAGTTGTTATTTGCCAATGTGTGATGAATGTAAACAAGTGGTTGAGATTTACCAGTAAATAATAACATCAGATTGACTTTTAAGGTAAAATTGATGCTTGAGGGTATCCATGATGCATTAGATTTGCTACATACATATTTACATTCAACTTGCAATCTTGCCATCACTAGGTACGCGATATTGGCGTAATCGAATTCTGAAAGTTGCTACTGAGTTCAAGAACAAAGTGATGACCTTTGCTTTTGCATCCAAGAAAGACTTCTCCAGAAAACTTGATACATTTGGTCTATCCTCTGATAATGATGAGGTTGTAGTAGCTATAGTAAGTGATGATGGAATGAAATATCCCATGAAAGAAAAATTCAGGTATGTGTATTTTTGTGCTGTGTTGTCCTCTGCTATGTTCCTCAATAAAGTACCTTGCTCTCCTGCTCTACACTCTACTCCACACTTCTGTGTTACGTGCTATGTGCTATGTAGTGCTGTTAACTGTGCTTGTTTTGTGCTGTGCTGTGCCCTGCTGTGACTTCATTCTCTAAAGAGACATCAGTCAATAACAAGTAACATTAGTCCCAGGGCTCCCTTATTAGCTTTGTCCTTGACCATTATTTGAAACGGCAATGTACAAACCATAGCTTCTCACAATGGTTGAAATGGATATAATATTAAGATCCTGAAAATTTGTTGATGAACACATGCTTTTAATTCTTTAAAATGATTTCATAACCTTGCCTTCCCTCCTCCTCATCCTCTGCATGCCACGTGCCAATGATAGCTATGGCACCTCCTCTTCCCCCCCCCCCCCACCACACCCAGGAAACAGGTCAAAGGGACAAGGTCACCACTTTGGGCATCGCATCTTTAAAAAGTTATCCTGAATTTTTTCACATTGGCCATCTTCCTTGATCCACTGTTCTATTCTGTTCTATTCTGTTATTTTTTTTCTCGGACGGTGGGGAGAGAGAGGAAAGAAGAGGGTAGATTGTGTCGTGATATTTTTAGCGACATGCACAAATTTCCAGACCAGCATGTAACTTCTCCTGACAGTGATACTACTGAACCATTCGTTAAGATAATAAGAATATCAGAAATTATCGCTAACGCAAGAAGCTCTGATTGTTCAACGATTTCTCCTTGTCAGTACTAAGGGAAATTTATAACAAAGAGTATGGAGAATATGAACACTGATGTTTGGGTGTTAAGGGTGAATGATCAAGTTTCACTCCACCGCCATTCTCTCTGGCCTGACATAATGCTTCGCTGTTTACTTTTTAGTGTGGACACCTTCAGAGATTTCCTCAAAAACTACTTCGAGGGAAACGTTGAGCCTTTTATCAAATCTGAAGAAGTACCAGAGACTAATGATGGCCCTGTGACGGTAGGGTGTGGTTACTGTTGATATCAATTCCCTTGTCAGATAATTAACAACCATTCACCGAAGTGGAAATGACTAGTGTTGGTAGATATCCACTGCTTGTCCTCGACACCGAGGTGTATATTTGTATTAGATAACACCAAAACAGTGAGATAATATAGCATAAAAAGAGGATTTTAACTCATTTATTCCTGCTACGATTACAATATTTTCGGGCGCAAACCGTGCGAGTTTGAGTAGCCAATCAGAGCTTGCTTTCACCGCTATGCGCTTTTTTTACTGATGCGCTAATTACCACTGCTAGAAATGTTCCTTATATTTCTCTAACTTCAAAAACATAGGGTCTCTCTTTATCAAAGTTATTAAAAGTAATGACCCCATTCATAGTTCATTAAAATGCACCAAAGTCGACAGTCGCTAAATTTATCGTCCCATGATTGATGTTGTGTCGTCTAGACTCAGTCAAGTTACTCCTTTCATTGCTATTGCTCAACTGAATTTTATTAAAGAATCAACAAGCTATATTCACAATACAATACTAGGAATCAGTAATACTACTTTTACATAGGAATGTACTTTTACAATCATGTACCGATCGTGTCTTACAGGATATAGCGTGACTATAGTAACGCTTAGGTAACGCAATACACTACAATTGACCAAGACAGAATCTCTCCTAACAACACAGCAGACTAGCGGTTAGATAAATATCAGTTAGGTGTGATTATTAGTTGATCCAATACCAAATTCTCCAAACTAAAATCACAAGAATTGTATGGCAGACAGTAAGGAGAAAGAAAGGGTTACTGAAATGCCTGCAAAATCGTTAAATTCTGTCTTTTGATTCGTCGTCAAACCTTCATGTAATAAAGCATATATGTTTGTTTATGTTGTTATTTATTTTGTATACTTATTAGTTAATTTATTTTTCCTGCAGGTTGTTGTTGGCAAGACTTTCAATGAGATTGTGAACGATGAAACAAAAGATGTGTTGATCGAGTTCTATGCTCCGTGGTGCGGCCATTGCAAGAGTTTGGAACCAGTCTACAAAGAACTAGGAGAGAAGGTCGGCTACATGGCATGGAATTTTCAATTTCAATTTTTCTTTTTGTTAGGAAAGTAAAATGTTAAAAAAAATAAGACGTTAAATTTCTTTTGTAGCTGGCTGACGTGAAAGACATAGTTATAGCCAAGATGGATGCCACGGCAAATGATGCTCCTTCACCGTACGAAGTTAGCGGGTAAGTCGAACGCGGGGACAACATGCCATTTTACCGATTTGACACTTAATAGTGTCTACGTTCTTGTCTCTTTTTTGCTTTGGTCTCTTGCATCCTTTTTGATCCGTTGGTTTGTCTTTACGTTTCTTTTGTCAGTCGCTCGTTCGTTAGTTCGTTCCTTCGTTACGGAAGTGACTCGTTCGTTCGTATGCCTGTTTGCTTGTTAGCTCATTCGCTTGTTCGCTCGCCTCTCGTTTGCTCACTCAGTGACTCGCACGCTTCTCGTTTGCTCATTCGGTGGCTCGCATTTTGTTCGTTCTTTCGTTCGTTCGCTCGCTCGTTCGTTTTCTCGGTATGAGGGTTATTCTGTTGCCTCTGTCGGTAAATTCCGATCTATTACATTGGCTTTCATCAAACATGACACCGCGTTACATAAACGGAAAAAAAGGGGAAAATTGAAATAGTTAAGCTAAATTGACCGTGTTACACGTCCCAACGCTTGTTGGATTTAGTGTCCCCGGCACAGTGCACACACGTTTTGGTCCATAGGAGAGATGTTGATTCTTTCATTGATTAATTAACTAAAAGGAGAAGCCACTAAACCATAGGTCCATAGGAGAAATGAGGGGGGGGGGGGTATTTCTTAGCAAGTTTTGGACAAGTGTGCCCTCCCCCTCCCGAAGCCCTCAGCAGTCTATCGTAATTTCTGTTATAAAGGCTGTTGTTATGGTGGAGAGCTACTTTATGCCAAAATGTATCATCAAAGTTGGTATAACGTAATAGACTTGCCTCACTTTGCACAAGTTCAAAACATTTCAGCAACGTTAAATGTTTCCTTTCGCCTTTTCCTTGCAGTTTTCCAACAATCTATTTTTCACCAATGTACGGTAAGAAAACGCCCAAAAAATACAACGGTGGCCGAGATGTTGATTCTTTCATTGATTATTTAAAACGAGAAGCCACGAAACCATTTAAAGTTCCCGAGAAGAAAAAGAAGAAGAAGAAGGACAAGAAACAGAAAGATGAACTTTGAACTGTGGTTCCTTCGAACATTTTGTAAAACTAGATTTAACAAATTTAGGCCTAAACTAACTTTGGAACCCTTTTTTAATCGAAGGCGTGGGGCCTGGTACCTGATTCCCCCAGTCTTACTCCTTCTTCTACGTCTCTGTAACAATGTCTTGTGGGGTAAAGTGTTTGAACGTTGAAATCTCATTTACTAATATTGCTGATGCGTGAACTATTGAAATGTCCTGCTTCTGTAAAAGATTTATGTGGATTGAGGGTATATTTTGGCTGTGACATTAAATGGTTTGTTTTGGAGATGTGCCTTTTTCGGTGAATCTTTCTTTAACAATTGGACTCTCAGGTACGTTTACGATTTCATGATTCTTGAGGTTCGTTGGAAAAGCTCGCGATGGTCGCGAAACTGCAACTTCATAAGGTCTGCGGTTTTCCTGAATTAAAACCAGGTTTCGGTAGCGAAGAAATGTCCCTCGTAAATCTGAGTGCTCCTTCAAAACGATTCTTCAAGGAAGTTGTGTCAAGGCTTACGTTAAATGAAAACTCTCTGTAAGCGACGATTTTCTTCAGAAGTCTGAGAAGAGCTGTTGCTTTAACTTGGTTAAGACAAGGAATGTCAATTTGAAACAGTTCGAAAAGTTTCCATGGGGCTATTGTATATCAAAAACTGCTTACTCACTTCTTTGAATTACTTCCCAACCCGAAAAACAGTTACAAATGTTCTCACACGTTCAATTCAGCCCTATCCTCGTCGTCAGTCGAAGTACACCTAAGAGAAAAGTACCAGTGACTTTTGCGTTTCAAAGCCGCGTTCTATGTGACTAAAAAATGGAACTACAAAAGAACGCAATTTGACCGCGTTCATGTAGTTCTCTTTGTCATTTCATCATTCGTACCGGAGAAACCGCAGTCGCACTGAATTACCACTGTATTAATGGCGTGCTCGAACTGTCTAGGAAGCCAACAGACCAAGTACTGTACAACGACTGAGCCTGAGAGGCCCGAGAAGCAGTCGAGACTCGTGCTACAATCGCACAATAGCGAGTGTGTAAATTTACACGTGTAAGGCAGTCCCTCTTCCATATGGAAATAACAGCGGTCACATTAAGTGCGTTGTGAGGTATTTTCGTTCCGAGGCAGAAAACTTATCAGATAAAAGCTGGAGAAAACTGTGTAAACAAAGATCATTGCGTCACAATGCAAATATATATTGAGCCACTGTGAGGCGAAAAGAGAAAATTTGGCTTGTGCAGGCGAAGTAAGATTTGAATTCCAGCGGCCAAATTTGACGAATTTTGCAAACGGAAATTCGATAAACGCGGGACACTATTTTGTGCGGTTTTTGTATTCTATTTATACGTAAATTATTCTGCGGAGTTGGATGTTCACCTTAATTGTGGATCTCTCCGTGATTTTCCGGAACCTTGGCTTTTGAAATAAGAGCAACGTTGCATTGCGGCAAGACCAACAATTACAAGTTCATAACCATGTTTCACCTGCAGAATTTGTACTTTATGCTCGAGTTGGCCATAGGTATTCTCTTATTAGATAAAGGAGATAGCTGAATTTATTTGACATGTTGTGGTGCTTTAATCGATTTCTTTTTGTGTGTGTTGTTATGCCTTATTCCATATTCATTGATTGAGGTTTGTTTTTTCGAGGGAAGCGTACGTTTTTGTATGATCAACTATGAAATATGTAATAAAATCTACCGATTAACTTCTCACCTTACGTAAGAAAAATCACAAAATTAACCACAAATCACAAGGAAATAACTCAGTAAAGTCTTTTACTTGTATTAAAGTGTATACAGCCTGTTTTCGTACTTACTTACGTTTTTGATAAACAACAGCGGAGATGGAAATTGTTTTTACCGAGCTGTTGCTCCTAGGGGGGATGAAACAGGCGACGAGACGTGGAGACCAGTAGGTGGTGTTACAGTTTTTTTTTTTCAGAAAAATTCAAAGGTTTTTTTAGCTGCCACTCTTCGCTTCAGCTTCAAAAACAGTCACGGTTTCTTCAACACCAATATTTTCTACAGTGATTTCTTCGGCTGATCTATTTGACTGATCATGGTAGATTTCTGTAACAGCTCAGTAGTTAACGTATCCCAAGGTAACACCATTAGGCGTCTTGTTCAACAAGCATTGGGCAGCCTCTGAGCAAGCTTTCCCTCAGGGTGTGAAGCCTAATTGTGATTAAATGACGTTGTGACGTGATCTAACCTCAGTAATTATGTGTGAAAATAACTCTTCCACCACTATTCAGTCTTACCTAACAACACATGAGGATATCATCTTGCTTATGTGCTGCAGTTGTGGTAATTACAGAAAATAGACCTGAAAAATTCAATGTTCGACGGGATTGGAGCCCTTGCCTCTCAAAGACTAGCTGAACGCTATTGTGTAACTTAGTTCATGACGAGAGATTTCCCTGTCTTTTTTCGTTGTTGTTGTCGTTGTCGTTGTTACTACTGATTTTTGTCGTCGTTTTGTCAGCTTGTTTTCGTTTCTTTGGCTAACTGGCTTTAATGAGAGACTTGAGTGATTACCGATTGCTTGAACTGTCACCAACGAGTTTGTTTTCGCGCGTAGTAGCTCGAAGTTCAAATCACCGTAGGGTTCCGGGGGAAATGAAACCCTTCCCCGTCTTCTGTACTGCCATCAAAAAATCCCCCACTAAAGCCAAAATCTCTCACAAAATATTCTAAGTTATCATCCGGTCATTATTTTGAGAAATTGTGCTGTTGTGGCGTGTTTTACCGCCCACTACCAATTCTGACTCACGCCACGCGGGAGTCGACCGGAAAATAAATAAATTGAGCACACCTCCAACCCAAAAGACACATGTTCTAGATTTATTAAGAATGTTATTTAGTTCAGCTATTTACGGGGTATTTATAATTAACGTTCGTTGAATAGAGAAATCTTCATTCACAAAGAAATCCAGGTGCAAGAAAAACCATTCATTTAAGGTAAAAGAGTGAAGTGATTTGAGTGATTCAATCTTACGGAGTATCGAGGAGGCGGCCTATTTAAAATCGTACAAGACTACATGAAACTGACATCTTAATAATAGTTGTTCGATTTTCTCTTGCAACTGAATTTCTTGGTTATCCAATCTCTTTTTTTTCAACCGAATCAAACTCAGTTTTCGAATATTCTGTGAAAAGATGAAATATTTAGGTGATCTAAACTTTAGGAAACTGTCAACAATATTCATCTGTAAACCATGACCTTGCCACCCTCAATATTGAGAGAGAGGAAGAGGTAAAAATGTTTTTAATAAGACATCTTTGTGATGTAAATCCGGCTTTAGAAAACGATGACGCATTTCAGCGTATTAGCGTGCTAGCCAAGTCAGCCCTCTAAAGGTTAAAATGCGGATAATGGATAAATGTTCAAGGAAAGACAAAAGTTACAGTTATAGTTACGCTAATCTTTAGAATTTTAAGATTGTTTTTGGCTATAGTATAATCCCGTTTTAAAAAGGAATGTACGTGATCCTTCTTGTAACAAAGAGTCGCACTTTTATTGCTTTGCATTACAGAGGAAGTCAAAATAAACATTTCAGTTTTTCCTTCTCTCAAGATGCAGATTAAAGTGTTTGAGTTGGCCCCCAGCTTGGTGAAAGAGGAAAAAGTTTCCAAAATATGAAAAATACGAGGATAATTTTTTGGCTATGAAATACACTTCATGAAATATGCGGCAGTGGTAAATAGCTTATAACCCTGTAATTTCGTGTGGAATAGCCAGGGTTTGAAAATAACACTTACAAACACATTTCTCTGAAGCACTTCCAATGGCGGTTTATAAGGTACCCGTGTGTCAGAAGCCACAAAATATAAACTGTTTTAGCTTGAAAGAACAGCAAATACTTTTTAATCGTGATTTTATAATCCTCTTGTCTTTAAAGGTCGCGTTGTGGAAAAAAGACTTTCTGTCAGATGTTGTGTATTTGTTACTCGGGAGAGTTTTCGAACCAAAAAAAAATGATTGTTTTTGTTTGTTTTTTATTTTATTTCATCTCTTTTGTGATTTCTTTTTTACAGTGGCAAAATCTTTACTGGCACATTTAGTAATTTTTGCTTTTCCCTTGTAGCAGTAACTGAACGAATGTGATTCGACTTATAAACATCACGCGATGTCTACGGATCCGATTGTCAATAAGCGCCAAGTGAACCAATTCCTTCGGCAGATTAAAATTTACCAAGCACACCCGTACATACGCATATTTTACGCTCAGACATTTGCTAATCTAAGGCTACTGTGAAGGAAAAAACTGAGAATCCGTGCAAAACTTTTTTGAATGTCCACAGTAACCCTAAGCTCTTCTGTCACGAATTCAAATAGTTGCCAAAACTGTGGCCAAAGTGAAAATTGGATGATGTATGGAGAGCTTAAGGCTCATTGATTTCAGTGCTACGTTTAATCCGGAAACGTTAAAAGATTTTTTTTTAATCCTGATAAAATGTGCCGCAGAAACTTGTAAACAACTTAACAAGAATTAACACCATTAAATCTCGCTCGCTGTCAACAAAATTTTGAAGTCTGATTTTAAACCGCTTAAAACTTGGAGGACATTGCGTTCAACATTTTTGACGATTAACCTTCTGGGCGGGGTTCATGCCCCAAACAATAAACTTAATACGCGTTGAAAAGACTTATTATCTTACTTAAGATTATTCTTTGGCTTTTTTTTATTTCACACTGCTGAAAAACAATGTACTTCTTGTTCTAAATCTGAAACCGTTTTGGGCTGAAAAATTATTGACTTGAAATCTTGAAATTCTTTTGAATTGTTCTTTCAAGGAGGCCTGCATTCCATCGAAAAGCCTCTACTTTCTATGAACGTGAGTTAAAACTTTCACTTGAGAGATTAAAAAGTGCAGTGAACAGAGCTCCTTTACAACCAGTCCCGCCTCTCTAAGACCGAGGTTTAATGCCGAGGTGGCTAAAAGCGAAAGCTTAAGGATGCCAATTGCTAAGCAATTGGGAAATAGCACTTTTCAACATCTTGACCAATAATCACAGCCTCCGGGCCAGCGGGTATCGCACACACCCGGAAGGACGATTATTCACACTTGCAGGCTTGATATCGGGCTAACTATAAACCGCAATTTTTTTTCTCCTTTTGTTTATTTTACTCCTAAATAAGCTTGAAATTAAATTGCTCCAGGAATTCCAATTACTGGGATGCATGTAAAGCGGGCTTAAACAGAGCCCAATTCCTCTTTGCCTCCGATTTTGCTCAAGGAATTCAAAATCTTTGCAAACGTGAGAACAGAAAACGAAACGGGTTTTTTACCAAATGTTTGCCGTGCATTTAGTTTCAAAGAGGGATTTTAGTCGGTGGGTGTTTTCATTTGATTTAGCAGGTCAGCAAAGTCAAGAGCTGCTCAGTTTTCTTTAGGAAAAAAAAAACTAAAGAAGTTATTTTTCAGTTGTATATATTTGACTTTAAAGACCAGTTTTTCATCTTAATATGCTATTTTACATATAGGAAACTCTAAATGAAAGTCTACATGTACTCGGTACGACATGCGTTCAGTTGTGGGAAATTCAAGTTTAAAAGTTGCTTTTCCCATGTGAAATGGTTATCATTCCTGACAGAATTAAAATTAATGGTAGGATAATTCGGATCGTGGCGATATCGTATGTTTCTTTATTACGATTCTATCTCTGGAGATCCTTTTTTTTTTGGCAACTGATCAAGAAATAAGTATTTCCTTGTGGTTAGTTATCCGGTATAAACTCGCACAAGCGATCGTGTTAAAAGTTTTTTCATTACTCATTTTTTTTTCTGTTTTGACACAGAAGCGCTCTGTTTACAACGAAAATAAATACAATATCTATATACGTGACTGAACTTGATTGTATTAGAGTCATACAGTTTCCAGTGGATAATTTCAACTTTCCCAGCCGTGATCACAATATTTTCAAAATTTTAACGTGATCACGTCACTGGTAGCCTGTCTTAGGATCGTCAAGTTTCGATCCGTGAAGTTATTTTTGATCCAAAAAAATATTCATGCCTTAGTATCCGTTTTATAGGAATTCGTAAGATGATAAGTTGTATTTAATCTGAGGAAACTCGTCTGCAAGACGAAAGTGCTTTTGAGGTCGTGAACAATCACCGTATTAACGCGTTCGCTCCGCGGACACAGAAAAGTGAGCGATACTGCAATTATTTCGTGATTTTTTTCTCAACAGCTTCTGTTTTTAGTTTTTCTTCTTTGCCGTGGTTGATCCAGCAAGCCAAAAACTACCCTAAGTAAGCACTCGTTCAAATAAAATGGAGATAGTGGTCACAAATTCGAGATCATTACCGAATGCAACAAGCTTCAGTCAGTTACCGACAAACACTGCCAGTCTAACTCTATTTCTCAAGGATGCGCGCATTTGAAACTGGCTTAAACCATATTCCATTTTAAAGCTGTACGTTATCGATTAATATTTGCATGAAACTTTTCAAGTTGAATGCTTGTCACCACGGGTGGAAAAGATTGTCTAGGAAACCAGACGGAAATTTTGTGGGCCCAACTAACTACCATAGTGAAGTTGAGCGGGAAAATTCTGAACATTTTGAAAACACGTGTGGTCGAATTAAGCGGGGTTAACTTCTATTGTTCTTGTTATTTCTCATGAATAGGACCATTATCGAGGTTTACCCTAAAACGAAAGGAAAAATTTTGTTTACGTCCAAAAGCTTGTTGTCTTTCATCGTAATCTTCCCACCCAATAGTACAAGAAAATTATACCCATCTGTTGAGCAAGGGGTTCTAAACTGCGCTTTCTTTTTTCATGTACCATCGTAACAACACTGTTTTTGCAGCTGCCGAAATCAAGATGGTCTTCCAGCATGGCTGATACAAATGCTCCAATTATAAAACATATGTTTTTCTTTTTGTGAAAGCACTTTTTCCTCTTGCGTGCCTGCCCGTTGTGCAATCCACAACACATATTTTTTGTGCTTAAGTTCAAGCTCATAGAGGTTCTTTTTTGTTTCGAAACTGAAAATAATATCGTGTGAAAATGAATTGCAAATCGTACCGCGAACTGAAAGCATTTAGGGAGCTTTCTTTTGTTTATCGACACAAAACAATTCAATAGGCACTACAACACGACTCTAGGGGGTCCAAGCAAAGAAATATTAGTTTATTTTGCCGCACGCCTTTTCATACGCTAGTGTTAGTTTGCAGTTCATAACTTCAATTTGAATATTTTCGCTAAATTTTGCTTCTTTTAAGAGCCGCGGGACGGATTCTGTTTACGTAGTCACGAGCCTTTCATATGTTAAGCGAAGTGTTTACTCTCGTACTAATTTTCCAATAAACTTCATAATTGTGTGTCTTTGAAGAGATCTCGCGGGGTCATTGAATGTCACTGGCGACAATAGCAGCATAGGGGGATGGCTAATGAAACGTGGCAGATAAAGCCAGCCTTCTGGATAACAGTCTGTTTGAGTTTATTTGGAGACAAGATCCAATTTGGAGCTGTTTTGTACAGTACAAATCAGTAGTGCGCCATAATTAATCTATCTTCCGGTGGGGTCGATTTTGAGCTTTAAAGACTCCACCCCAAAAATTAAGATGGATTGCAGTTAAATTGGAGCACTTTAATTTACAAGCATACGTAAAAATCATTTTGAGTACGAAGCATGCAGTTAACGACATTAAAGCATAAAAGATTTTTGGATGTTTGACGATGAAAAATTGCAGTCCGTTTATTAAGCGGTGGCGTTGTACCACGCGACAGGTAAGTTCAGGATACAACTGCGAAACAAAGAAAATTGACATAATTAGGCAAGAGAGACTTTGATGAATGACAAGTGAAGTCAATGCTTCTTTAAGAACAATGTTTACGCTTTCTATGGACATAAAACACCGCCTATAGACATGATAAACCACCAAAAGCGCAGGCCATCTTTTCGCCATATGGTCATTTCTAAGAGTAAAGCGAGGCAACAAGAAAAGTTAAAAAAGTATCTTCACAGCTTCGTCGTTTGGATCAACTCTGGTAGAGAGGTGAAGGTTATGGAAATAATACAAGATTTCGGAGATTGTGTAAGCTTTGCAAAGCTCGCTTTAATAAGCATAAGAATGGATACCGAAGAAGGCTGTAACACTTATCTAATTGCTTTTATCTCACAAAACGTAAACACCGCAATTTGTCGACCCAAGTGATCGCTGGTTTAATTTCATCGACCAGGAATAATTCTCGTTTTGTAGTCGTTTTGGATCAAATAGAATCAAGTGTAAAAAGCAGAGACTTGGAAATGTTAACGCCTAAATTTCGTGAACAGGTTTAGAAGTGTGCAATAAACCCGTCTGTGACAATGCCTCGACGCGAATCCTTCCTATGCGATAAAACAGGACTCGATAATTAAAAGCACGACTTCGAAATGGAGTAAATATTTGTTGCTGGATTATAACGTTCTTACAGAGGCCGTTCTGTAAAAATGTTGTTAGTTCCTTTTTTTCTTTCTTTCTTTTTTTTTCTACAGAAATTATCATAAGCCATGCAATTATCGTTTCTTAGCTGTCCTTTATCTAGATAATTTCCTTTTAGTAACCAGACAAAATCACCTCTGTATAATTTCTTGGGAATTTTGCAACTGCCCCCCAGCGAGTTGACGCTTCAATGACAGAAAAACAAACGCGGCGGAAAACACACTAGATAGTGGCGAATGAAAAATTTGACCTGTTCCTTCTTTAAATTTGGATTTTTAGAACTGTAACGAAATTTAATTCAATTAGAAACTATTCTATAGATAAATATATATGCTTCGATTGAGGTATGTTTTTAACATTTCCACGAATTACCATCGTCATTAGATAAGGAAATTAAATAACACTCGATCTTAAACATTTAGCCGTAGATAACATCAGCAAGCCGCATTTTCCGTTTCGAGTCATCGTGTAAGATCTCGCATCAGTAAGATGAATTTTTTTTTGTGGAAAACCGTCGATGGCGACAATAAGAACGCGATAATTCTGAAAAATCTGGGGTAGGAAACAAGGAGGAGCTTGATGAAAGACCAAACATGGACAAATACATGAAAGGAAATGGAATACGAGATCGATATGGGACGCCGCGGAAAATGAAAAACATCACACAGGAACCTTTTAGCAACACAAAAACACAGATCTCAATTGATGATCAGATTTATTCGAACATTTCAGCGTGTGTGTGTGTGTTTCTTGTGTGCATTGTCAAAATGCTTGTACTGTGGATTTCATAAATTAATTGAGAATGTATAAAACAAATAAATTTCTATGCACTTGCCCTCTGATCCGGTGCCCGACGAAAAATATTGGCATAAAGATATAAAAATGTATGTCTCTAATACTCAAGTGACGAATTTTTTTTCTTACAAACGGTATGTACATTTCTGACAATTTCATAAACAATCTTTCATTTTCGCGGGATATCTGCACCGATTCAGTTTCGACCCGCTGTCTCAAAAATGCGTCGCACTTTTAAAAACTACAAGTAGATTTTGAAAGATTGAAAATAATCTCACTTCAACTGGAATTTCTTGACAGGCCACAGATAAGAATCGCTGATACAGATCATAAATTACTGTACTTTGAAACTGCCATTATGCGCATTTCGGCTCTAGTTATCTTGCCAAAATGAACAAGGAAAACTGTAGAACCGTGAGAATGGCGAATGAATGAGACAGTGTCTGTGAACTTGAAACTGGTATTTTAACTGGCCATGTTGGCTTGTCTGTCCGTGGTTCCGTCGTATTGTACGACTGTAGGTCTCTCAATGTTCCAATTTCATCCAGCAGGAATGAATCGTCTAAAGCGTGCCACGCAGCGGCTGTAAAATTCACGTTTCCCGTTGTCAAAAGATCAAATAAACATGAATCCAGATAGAAGCCCGTGATTTTCGTTTCAGTGCAGTTAGCATAGGCCTCTGCGCGAGACATTTTGCTCCTCCGTGGACGCATTTTCGCGAGTTGATTGTCCGTAAATGATAATAGCTCTCGGTAGTCAATTCTTTGGCGAGAAGGACATCCCGTTACACAGAGTCCCGTAGACGGGACAGAAGACAGAAGCTGCTCGGGAATTTTAACGTGAAATGTCAGAAAATCTCCGACCTGTCGGATAATGATCGTGGTGCTGATGTAACAGATTTTTATCTCGATATGAAATCGACGTCCTTTTTTCCTCTGGAAGATTTCAGCGGGGCAGTCTGCAGGTCCAGTCCGTTGTGTTCCATCATGGAACTCAGCGGGAAGCGAACTCGCTTCGGCTCGATAAATTTTCTGATCTACGCAGCCCTTTCCATTCGCTTTTATCAGCACTGTGATCTAAAAGAGAAAATATGAGTGCAGCGATTAACATACACAGTCACCAAATCGCGATCCATCAATTTTGGCAGCCTCTTGTGCGAGCTGTGATGATGGATTGCTTTATTTCAGAAACAAATTGCATGATGATATGTGATTAGTTTCATCACAAAAGCGAACGAGATCGGTCAGTGCAACGAACGATTAGAACAGTAAACGGTTAATGAATGCAGCGGTTGGGCACTAAACTGACACCGCAGCCGTTTAGCAAACCCATTGGGAAACACACAAGCTTGTGAAATTGACAAGCGGCACAGCGCTGAAGACATGCCGTGTTTCTGTCAAGCAGTTGGAGACCATATTTGAATAGTGTAAGGAAGCCGTAAGCTGTAGGACGTGTATGCATAATTCAAAAGCCTGTGTTGTTTGGACACGTTCCGTGTAGAGAAGTGCGCAAATTCAAAATAATTTACCAGTACTTACGGTGTTCGTGGCTGTAGCGCTTGAACCCGCTACCAGCGGCACGTTGGTAACTTGCACAGAGAAATAATTATTGTCAATAAGCGGCCACGCTCCCTGAACGACGCAAGTTTGACGTTCCTCCGTAAATGTTTTTAAATGTGGGTCCCCGAATAATGCACACAATCGAAAATGGTGTGGGTTTAGCCTAATTTGTTCTTTAGAAGGTTTGAGGTCCTCAGATGTAAAGTTCAAACAACCAGGTCGTTTCGTGGTTGGCTTAGTGGGAGACTTTGTACCGATCAGAGCTGTTTCGTTTGTAGGAAGTGAAATATTCCCACAATTTCGGGCTTTCATTTTCATCGGTATCAAAGTCGATATTGTAAGAAATTGAAGATCTGAGCGACAACTTTTGACTGTCTTTTTTACGTCCTCTATGCAGCGTAAATAAACAGCCAAAGCGGTGCAGATTTCTTGGTTGTTCTCACCGACCGCTTTTCTAGTCATAATGTACGGCATAGTGCAGCGGTCGCTGATAATTTGCGTACACTTTTGTGTCTCTGCTGTGACAACCAGCACTACGAGCACAAATGAGAGAACGAGTAATGTGAGTATATTTACATTTAAAGCCATCACAACATAAGGATTACTCGGTGAATCGTATCGAATAGTAACGAACGCGCGATCCGAGCGTTCGATTGAAGAGTCTACTCACGTAGAAGCGGAAATAAACAAGTCGTGAGCAACACGCGGCACAAGACAGTTTTTCGTCGTTTCAATCGAAAACTCATGTCCCTGTTAGGCTGCCGTCTGAACTGTCGCACATAACTGCATGTAGACCATGTAACACTGTCACAATTCTGTCCTTCCTCGCGAGTCGATCGCTCGATCCAGTCCAGGCCAATTTGCTTGATGGGAATGAAAACCAAATGACTCAATTCACTTATCAATCAGAGAGTTGACAGCTCCAATACAAAGATACTGATTAACAAGGCCGTCGCCGCCCCAAGTGACCCTTACAGGCGATTGAAAACTTTTCACAAGTTACGATCGCGATTCCGTCGCAAATTTCTAACAGCAAACGTTCACTTTGGCCAAGTCACGTTCAAATAAAGGGCTTGGGTAAAGAAGCCGAGTTCTTATAGGGGGCTGTCGTTTTTTGAGTAGCCCCCTAGTGTGGTTTCCCGTCACAGTAGAACCACCGAAGCAGCTGTCATTGTAATTAACAACAAGTTCTTTTCTTTGTTGTCATTGGTTGGCGCTGGGTAGAATTATCGCCCGCGGCTATTCAAAGTACCCTTGCATAACAGACCAATCGGCCGTCCGTATCCAGCTCGGAACTCGTACATAATTGAGCGGGTTGTCATTCATCATTTTTCCTTTTGTTCCCTCGCTCGCTTATTGGCGGAGACTTGTTAAAAATTACAAAGGGGGAAGGAGTGTTGACAGTACCACCGGGGGATTCCGACTTATGCTTCTAACCTCAAATAACAAAAGCTTGCTAGAGCTTACTGCCACATACGGCTACAAATAAAATCTTCGCGGTGAAACCAAGCAGAAATCCTTTCCCAGGTGACAGCATGTGACAGTATTTAAGCTTCCTAAATCCTTCTATAGCCCGACCAAACCGCGCAAGCTATTAATGACACACTTCTGTTGATTTAGCTTAATTATACTTTTGTAGTTCGACACTTCAAAAATTACAAATGTCATATTTGGGAAGGGTTCGAGACAAAGATAACATAAAAAGCTTTTCAAAAAACAAAATAACAGAATTATAACTCTACAATAAGGCTGTAAATTGTTGTTTTCTTCGTTTTCGGATATATTCAACATGCTTTCGAAACGCGGTTTTTTTCCACCTTGAGAGCATGGTATAAATAAGTTATTCGAGGAGTGAAGAAGCGGTCTTGAAATGCGAACAGCGTGCTGCGAAGCTGCCAGGTCCTTATCCCAATGATATGCTGTGACGCCCACGTCTAATGAATATTGGTCTTCTTTCACGTCGCGAAGACACAAAAATCTTTTTCCGGTGGTGTCATTAAAGGTTTTCCGAGCCCCTCAAGAACGCATATTTCATAAGCAAGCGCACAGCGTGTGAAATTGAATCACAATGGTTTAGAATCTCTGGGTACACAGCGAGAAGCTTCGAGGGAAAGAGAAGTAATTTTCAGTCTTTCGATAATCAGCAGTCGAGCCACTGAGCCTTTCTTTGAGTCAATTTCCTGTTGTTTTACGAGTTTGAATAAAACAAGTTTGCAACGAGTTCTAACTGCTCAACAAATTGTCTATTAAATTTTAACTACTTCAACTTAACTTCAGCTATCTGTGGCTAAACATTTCTTGCATCTCTTTTTAGCTTAAAAGGCTGTTTGGTAAAATTGTAAGACGTCCCCTGACGTTTGAGCTCTTTAAATTAAAATTAACCAGTTTATCAAAAAGTGAATCTCTAAAAGTATACTGTGCAATTTCTTGTGATGCTTTAAGGTAAATTTCGTCAGTTAGCTCAAAGTTATTGCGGTAACTTAAACAACATTCAACGATTGTTCAAAGGAGTTTTCAATCCTTCAATTGAAGGTCGTGCCCCGCTGTTGTTACAGAATGGAATTATCCGGCGCAATTTAAGCCCTGGCATGGAGGAAAGTTTGTAATAACATACGACAAGCAGCGATGTTTGTTTGGAATCCAGAAAGGAAAATTAAAATCTGTGGGAGACAGAGGTTATGCAGATAAGGTGGCCCCGACACAGTGGGTCATTTTTGTCCAAAAAATGAACACATTTCAATTTCCAACTGGGTCTGAGCTGATTACGGACAAATTAGTTTTCTCGACCAACTCAGAATTCACGGCACGATGTAACAATGTCTTGTTTACAAGCAGTTGAAAACCAACAGTTTCTTTTTGAATCGTCGGATTAAGACGAGTCACCGCGATCTGAGAAACAAGGGCTATTTGTGGAACCCATGAAGTACTGCTGTGAAGCGACGTGAACTGAATTCCAATGAAGTTCTTTCTGTGCTAAATGCACAAAGATGATTTGAAGATATCGTTTGGATTTGATCAAGAGTTTCATTCATTGACCTGTTGTTGGGATCTTAAGAAGCTGTCAGACAGAACTATCAAGTTTTCAAGTGAGACAAAAGTTATTCACGCCAGGAAAGATTTGTTCGACGAAAAGATATCAGCAACGTAAAAGAAATATTTCCTTTGAATCAGTGGAATATCAAATTCTTCTCAGTCTAACCGCCGGTAAAATACCTTATGCTATGTTGTTCTTAAGCGAGGTTTGAACTGTTTCAGTTTATAGCGTTTATCGTCCGGCAAAATCGAACTTAATATTGATAGTTCTCTTCGCCACATTTACAATCAGTTAAATTAGCCCCTCGAGGTCGGTAGGGGTCCTTGTATAACCATTAATTAGTTCTTCACTACAACTAATCCGGCCCCTCACCTTTAAAAAAGCGGCGAGGCTTAAGATTAAAAAAAAAAATTGATTCAACTGAAAATTGTGTCTTTGAGATGTGTGCGACATATCAATTTAGAGAGGGTTTATTAAGACAGTCACAAGGCAGAATTGTTGTGGTCACTTTTTTCAAGCGAAACAATCGGAAACCACACTAAATAATGAATAGGGCGGTCCGAAATTTATTCAGGACACGGTAGATTTAGTGTCGTGGTTGATCTGCATTCTGTTAGCTTGATTTTACGAGCAATTAGTTTTGAATTAGTGGTTTGTATATAGACACACTTTGAATTTTTTACGGTTTTCACACCAAACCCACGCCACCTCGTTTCGTCTTGACACCGATTCCTTTAACACAAACTTTATTTTGATGTCGCACAGCGAAGAAATTTGGTGTAAACTTTACCACGCATTCCTTATATTTATATCAACTTAAGATAAGTTAAAATGAATTTGGCTTCTAGTTGTAACTGAAAAATTCAAAATGGAGGAAATAGTATTTGAATATAAAATAAGGTTGTTAAAGCACGCTTCAACTGAAGGTGACTGTTTAAGAACTGATTTAAACACATGCCACTAGAATACAAAACTACATAGAATTCTGCCCTCAAGAGCAAAGGTTCGTTATTTTTTTCAGCCACGTGTAACAAGTCTTCTGTTGCGGCCTGCATCACAAAAGAGATAATTTCAGACTGTGCGGATTGCCACTTTAAGCTGTCTTATCAATAAACGCCTTTAGCGACCTGAAATATTGACGGGAAAGGTGTTAAGTTCTGTTAAGAGTCATCTTAAAACGCAAGATTGGACCAGAAGCTCGCTCACACAAATGTAGACCACGACTTTGTGCTCAAAACTGAATTCAATATCAGTAACAACAGAAAACCGTACTTGGTCAGAAGTTTTCTAATCAAGTTCACTTTACACTTAATTATAAAATTTTTGAGGTAGATTTAACTCGAAGTTCATTTTCGTGTGTTTCAGTATAACTTTTATATTGTTTTGAGTACGATAGGAAATCCAGGAACTTTTCCAAGGACTTGAGATAAAAACTCAGACAGCAAGCTCGATGAGCACTCTCACACACACTAAAAATATCATAGATACATAAACACAACTAAACGTAAAAATATTTGGGGAGTGATTGATGACAAGAGTCCATGTTCATCGGAAGAGGGCAGATGATAAAGTCACATGAATGGGATCTCAGTGAAAGCTGTTATGCAATACAAATCGTGTCTGGCTCAAATATTAAAACTGGCATTTATTCGGCACAAATATCGATGAATAACTTGCATGAATATCAGCCTAAATATCGATGACTTAAGCACTTTTGTAGCTGTTATTCAGCTCTTTAAAAAAAGAAGAGAGGAACGATTCGGTGTTAATAAAACTTAGTTTTGTTGATGTAAATGCTTGCACCGTGAAATCAAGATCTTCTAAGAATGAACTCTCCTAACAGGTTTTAATCTTCTTATTAGGAAAAAAGCTATTTTTTACTCTTTTTAAATTATGATAAACTTTCCCACCATTCGAAAGACATGAACTTTTTAGCGACGTGTCAACAACAGTCTTTGCATCTAATGAGTTACCCGTTCTTATTTCCTTTGCATAATTGCCCTGGTTGATGTCGGCTAAAACCTTTTTTCTGCTAAGCTGTTGATCTAGAATCATCTCGCTATTATTTCCTTTGCCTCACTGTTATGTTTTCTCAAACTCTTTTCCACAAATTGAGATCATTCTCCTCCACCTGTCTAGTTTAAAGACGGTTATTATATTGAATAATGTTTCTTGTCTCGAAAAAACAACTTAGCAAAGAACTCATTACGATAATCATTTAGAAAAATGACTAATTGCTCTGGGAAATTAATCTTCCAAAGTCTTTAATCATCAACACAACCTTCTTTCGTTTCAATATCGAACTTCTCTTAGTAATACAAACGAAGCAAACAGACGCAAAACAAGACAAAACAAACCTTTGTCCTTCCGTGAAGTTCTCTGAAGAAATTAATTTAAAACCAATTGTCTTTATGGCAGTTATCAAACAGGTTTAAGGTGTTTTTAGGTGGAAGATCATATCCAATATCCAGTCTAAGTTTGATTATTCCAGCGATAAAGCAAATTATACATGATGTATAATTCAAAACTGCTCGATTTTACCAGTTTGCTTCTACATAGGGTTTTCGGTGCAGTGACCAACGAGACGAAAGGACGTTGCGTAATTACAACGAATGAACTCAGTCAAACGACAATTGTTTGAAAATATTTTATTTTTCCGAAGCAACTGGCTGAAGATGATAAGAAAGATTAGAGAGTGCTTTAAATTGAGGAAGTTTAAATTTACATGCTCAACCATCAAGCGGGTCATGTTAATTATAGCTTAATCCTAAAAGGAGGCGCAGTTTTTCATTTACTCCAAATTTAGTCTGAAAATTGTCCATATCATCTTTCCATAATGGAGGAAACGACAACAATTATAGCCGAACAGGTGAAAGGTCGGTAAATTTCCTTTGCTCTTAAGCTCTGAAATGACAGAATTCTCTTAATAGCACATTTAGCTTATCACACAAATTGATGCAGTTCACGTTTCTCTGTTTTAACAGGTCTGACAGGTGAGTGGACGTCCCATGGACATCGCGCGATATCACGAAAGTATTTATAGATTCTAATGAATTAGTAATCGGAAAGAAAACTGCGAAGTCAGATGTGTATGAACACAATGTGCAAATCGAAATAGCAAAAAAAAAAAACATTCTGATATATACTTTGCCTCAGAGAATTTCGAGGAAATGAGCTAGTTCCTTTTTTCCAACAATCTTGCCCCCTGTGGCGACCATCTTTAGGAAGAGACCACCTCGCGAAAAACATCGCGTGCCAAAAACCTTTAAGTTGTCATTCATAAAATCAACCACCTGTCCTAACTGAAAAATGGGATGTTATCACGCTGGGCAAGATGGCATGGAAAACGAAAATTCCTGCTTTTTTACTGCATTTGTAGAACATTATGTCAAGAACAAAATAATGAGAGATCATGAGAAAAAAAACCCTATCATTTTTTTCTTGAATGAAAAAACCTACACCGCACACGCTAAGGTCAATATGGCTGGTAGTCAACGACTGAATGATTTCGAACAATGAAATTCAAGGAAAAAACAAAAACAGCAAGTCAGTCTTTGTCTTCCATCTGCCTGGAGAATGTTCATATCAGATGACTGAAATACCTTTTCATTTTTTCTTCTCTTTCTTTAGGAGAATTTCGAAACCAAACTGAGAACAAAATTGTCAGTATGAAGAATCACTGAGTATGTGGAGGAGTCTGCTTGTTATCGTGATTTTGTATTTGGGAGCCGTTGGGAGCCATCAAGCTTTTGCTGGAATAACTTCAACTGAACAAATAGGTCGAGCTTTTTTAGAGACCTCAGCGAAACATAAAAAGAAAATAAGCTGCTCCCATAACCACTAGCTCAATTTTTTTTTCGGGTAGAAAATGACAGTTTTCAATTTAGAATTCAGCCGCTACTTAACAACCGTTGTTTTCAGTTTAGAACATTAATATTCAGTTTAACGTTTCGTTTATTAAATGGGTTAAAACAAAGCACCCGTTCTTCTCCAACACCCAGGGAGGTCCAAGTTTTCCATATTTTCCGGAAAATTTCCGAGGAATAAAATGTTCATGATTGAGTCAAGGTAAATATCTCCTGGATCGAACTCAATATCAGGACATTTTCTCTACTAAAGAGTTTTTCGTGAGTTATGATTGAACCTTCGAATCTTTTGTCGATCTGTCAATTCTCTCAGAGAAACCCATGCCATTAGAGAAGGAATAAAAAATTGGCACTGACAGAATGAGACTCGAAACACCGCAAGATTTCATTTCGTGTCCGTCACGCGTGGGCTTCGCGTTGTAACACGAAATTTTATTGGGATAACATCAATCCTTTTTACTGAATGCTAAATATCGGCGCACCGGTTCTTGGAGTTCAACCTTTTAATATTGCAATCGGTGTACTTTAGAATATTTGCTGATATTACGTAGCCTAAAATGTAAAAATGAATAAATTGATGAGTTTCCCTGGGTGGTCCACGAAATTACCCTTTACAGGATACTTTTTGCCAACAGCCGGAGGAAAATCGTATTTTTAATCACCGGTGGAATAAAAAGTTATAAAAGAGAAGAACAAACAAAAAAAGAGAAACAAATCCCACCCTGATACGGTCTGGACCTTTCGGACAGTTTCTGTCCTACCAACACGAGACTCGATCATCAGGAAACTCAAAATGAAAATTGAGAATTCCTTAATTGCTTTTAAACCTTGTTAAGGAAAGTAACTCATTTCAGAACTTTGTTTACTGTCTGACAAATGCTTTTAGGAAGAGGGCGGATTTAAAAATATTGTCACTTAATGACAGGTTTTAATTCGACGCACATTTCTCAAAAGCTGATACGAGGCTTTTTTTTAGTCCCCTCTTGATGGAAAAATTAGAAGGCGAAATAAAATGTTCACAAAGGGACGAAGTAACGTCTTCCACCTGTTTGCTGTCTGTTTTATTAATGCGGTTATTTTATCTTGAATGAAGGGAAGAGGGAAGGTAAACAAGTAAGATGCTATAGAACTGAAAGTAGGGTCGGTTTTAAAAATATCTTTGTTATAATTAAAAAGGTTTAATTATTCAAAGAGACATTAAATATATTGTGCCTAACTTACTTGACATCATTATAACACGCGGGTTTTAATTTGCATGCAAATTAAACATCTAAAAACATTAAATATCAAAAACATGCAATGGGTGAAAAATAAACAAACAAGCACAGCTGATTTCACCTTTTTGAGACATGATAAATTTACAACCACAATAGCTACTCGTTATTTCAGGGTTCAATGGTGGATGGTATTGCAAAAACTTTCTATAATCTTGGGGAGAGGGGTGGGTAAAGAGGGAGCGTAAACACAGGCTAATATACGCCAGTACTATACCTAAATATCGCTGAGGAAAACAAAATACATCCTAATATTGACACATGATCCGGCCTCTTACGATCTATGTCAATGATATTGCTGCATATACAGTTTAAAACAAATAATCCTCCTTCAAAATACTATTTTTTTTTTCAACACAGAAATGTGTAAATTAAAATAGATCTAAGTAGCCACCTTAACTTCCGCAAATGGCAATACTGTTAGGATCTCGCCTTCTCGTGTGACAGTCTATAAGTTTTTTGCAGGTTTTGTGATTGAAACATCGTTACAATATAGTTGCGGTCAAAAGTATTCATCAAACTACGCAGATCAGTCATATTCGCAATTGTTTTTTACTTCAGCTAACGATAAAAAATGAGTTATTGTCACGGAAGACCAAAGCATTTTTTGACCGCGGTAATATCTAACCTTGTTGTTGTGTCTTGCACAAATTCTAATTCGAGGGCGTATGTAATGGACCATTTCAAAATGGGGACGTAACTTATTTTGTAATCGATCGTCGAAAAAAAAAATTCGGCTCAATTCATGCTATTTTTAGTGTTTCCTGCTTTTATCTCCAATTTTTGAGAGCCACAACGTAAACAAAAAGACCTTAAAATGTTCCTCAATGAGCATAAATCCGAGCCCTGTTTTGATCGTACATTGGTGAATTTTTTCAAACACTATCAGCCTTGTTCTCTGCTTATTCTTTGAAAAATTCCGGGAGCTTCATTTACACAGAAAGAATCCAGGAGAAGGCGACCCCGCTAAGAGTGACATCAGCTTGATTTCTTGAGTTTTGGAGCAATGAAACTCCTCATGAAGGCCGACAGGGATGGTGGAATACCAGCATTTGCACTGCTCCTCGACAAAGTTTTATTCACAAACGATATCTGTTTGAAGAAAGAAATTCTGTAAATATTATAATAAATCAGAAAGAAACCACGATTAGATTTCAATTTTTTTTCTCTCCTTTCATTTCCTTACCTGAACATCTGGCACCTGAACCAGTAGAGAACTTTCTCGCGAGTTGAATAAAGTCTTGCGTTTTTTGGTGCAGTCCAATATGGAGGGGTTTTCAGTGTTTGTGGTGCAGGTCGAGCCACACTGCTTTTCGGATAGAGCGGACACCTCACGGACACGCGGAGTAGGTTTTCTAAGACCAGACAAAAACAAAATTTTTCACCACAGTATTTTACGTGTTTACAAAGGGGCTGGACTCGCTAGTGACAGATTAAGTAACACTAATCCCAAGAAGCACTAAGTGATATCGGTACACGTTGGGCAACCCAATGAGTCTCTTTTCGATGGTAACCAAAATACCTCGAAGGTCTGGGAATCTCTCTAGTTCGACTGAGCCACGTTGTTGTTTTTTGTGATTTTGCACAGTTTTAATAATCTAAGAGATTTCTGCGACGTAAGTGCCCCTCGTGAGCAGGCCATACGAAGAAGGACGTTTTAAATGAGACTCTCTTTAAAACGGAAAGATATTCACTTCGTTTCAGAAAATAGGTTTAAAAGGCAGGAAAACCTCCGGAAAGATATATTTCATTAGGTTCTGCCTCCGGAAAGATTTTTTCCCCTGGTATTTTTGAATGAAATATCTAAATTTAAGACAGTATTGTTATTGAGCTCGTCATAGTTTAAATTCCCGAGGAAAGTGATCTATTGAGGAATATTTTGCAAGGTCACGCTCTCGACATTGTTTTTCACAGCAGTATTTGTCTCAAAATGCCATCTTACGCCGAAAACTTATTGTTTCTTGTCAAAGCTCGGATGTTGTTTAGTCTCATTGGCGTCATCTCTGCGTGTCGTGGTTGGAAAAAGGGAGGAAAGAATTTCAGTGATATTAAACTCCCTAATAAATTAGATTAAACGCTTTGGCGTTTATAATTTTATTGGTGTTTTGGAGGGCGGCGTTCACTCGAAGTTGTCTCTGAAGACTGAATATCCACTAGATAACAAAGTGAAATCGCCAATGAAGATGGAGTAGCGACTAAAAAAAATGGAAAGTGACTTTTTATATTAAGCTTAAAATACCTCAAAATAATATACACCTCTGGTCCTGAAAAGAGGCCCGGTTCATTGCCGAGTGTTCTATTGCTCAGCTGATCAAGCATCAGACTGAGAAATCGTAAGGTATGAGGTTCGAGTCGTCACGTTTTTGAAAAATGTTCATCACCTTTTCGCAAAAATCTCCTCTTTCTTGACAAAACCTCATCAACTTCACAAAAAAAAAAAAGAAAGAAAGAAAAAATAAAAGAAAAGTTTCTTACCTTTTCTTAATTACCTTTTGTTTGCCACCTTGTGCATTTTCTTTTGTGCCCCATACTATTTTCCCTTTGCCCCCTGATTCTGTGGGACCTTGCCCGTTTTTTCTTGATCGACCTGTGTCCCGCGAGTTCTGTTCATTAGCCTGACACGATAGTTGCGTGTTAGAATCCATGTCAGTGGTGCCTACGTCTTGTTGTTTCTTTGATTTAATGACATCATCAACTGCTTGTAACTCCTGCGCGGTGTGCCTCTTGTTTCTGTTCTTCGAGGGGAGGTCATTTTTCTCCTTTTCATTGTTAATTTCAAGCCCACTTTGGCATTTCTCGCTATGTGAGGGTTTTTCATGGTCAGATAATGATTCTTCGACCGTTTTGATTGAATTGTCGCTTAAAACCAACTTCCCTTTGTCCGATCTCTGATTTCTGGAAAGTTGGCCATGAGTGGATGTCCCATTACTCAGCCCTTCCAGCACTTCCGTTTCCGGTTGTTGAGATGTCCCGTCAAGAGGTTTGTGAGCTGTCGTCGCACGTGAGAGGCGTGACTTGTCAACACCCGGGCGATCAATTTCACATGATGACATGTCAATGTCACGAGGAAATGGATTAACTTCTGGTGATGATGTCTTCGAAATGGCGGGTTCGCTACCTTTCTGACATTCGACACCGGCTTTGGATTTCTTTGCCACGGTCTCGCCGTCAATAACATTTGGTTTTGGTTTAATTTTTTTTGCTCTTCTTCTCAAGACTCTTCTTGACCCTTGATCTGTGTTTTCGTGTGCGCTTCTCTGCTCAATCGCGTTGCCTTCCGCAGGTGAAGACTTATCCTCTGTTGATGTTACTCGTCTTTGGCTTCCTTTTTCCTTTGTGCTCTTTAGTTTTTTCTTGTCCTGTTCTTGGACGCCCGAGAACTCTTCATCCCGCTTATCTTTAGAAGACGTTTCTACTTTTTTATTGTCCTCAGTCAATTGTTTTTGTTCTTCACTCAAATCAACAAAGAAATCGTTGTCTTCGTCAATGGATGAGATCTTCTGTTCTTCAGTCCCTGGATTCAAACTTTCAGGAATCTGCTTCTGTGAAGGTTTCTTCTCAAATTTCTTTTCATGATCTTGCAAGTCGTCGTTTTTTAATTTCACTTTTCCTTCTTCGCCACTTTCCAATTCTCTCCTGTTTGCAATATCCTCAACAACTGCGTGTTGTAGCACCTCTCGTACAATTTCACCACGTCTCTTTTTCACTGAGGTTACATCTTCCTCTTGAACCTCCATACCAGGTTTATCTTCACTTATATCCGGGTTTTTACCAGTCTCTGGTGATTTATGTGACTTCCCCGAGGTTTTGTAATCCTGGAAAGGAACGTCATCCTCTTCAGAAGCACCAGATGCTATCGATAAACCTCTGGCGTTGCAGACTTCAAGGATTTCCCTTTGCTCGTCTCTCAGTGTATTTGAAGTACTCCTCTCGCATGTAACGTTATGATTACGAAGAACCTTCTCCTTTTGAGGACTCTTTTGTTTTCCTTCGTTTTCTTTCTTACCAAATTTGTCGTCTTCTTGTTCTTTATTACTGTCTTGGACAGTTTTATCTTTCGCTTTTCCTCCCCTGTCATATTTGTGTTGATCTTTCCTCGGTTCCGCTTTTTTCCTTCCTCTCTGATTATTCATTTTCCCATCTGCTTTCACAACATCCTTCTTTCCATTGTCACTCGCATTCCCATTTTGCAGATCTCCGCCAATCTCTTGGCCGTTAGACCCTTGGAAAAGTTCGCTCATCAAAGCGGAGGTTTGAACTTGAGTCGAGGCGTCACTCTTTTGAGAATCAACCTGAGTCATTGTCGAAGCGTTGTTCACATCAGTCCTGGCTTGAATACCCTTGGTCTTGTTCCAAAAAGGAAATGTTATTTATTACAAACTAGCTGATTTACCGAAGGCGTTTCTGCCGCATTCGTTTCTTTTTCTGGCTAACATTTGGGTGCACTGAAAGGCCGGGTTAACTAAACGACAATTCGCAGCGACGTTTCACGGGGAAAAGTCGCAGCGACAATTTTCTTCGTGTGCTCTGAATTAAGTCTATGAAAATCTGTCAGGGTGACTGAATTTTGATGCTACGTTCAGTTACAAGGATCGAAGCCAGTCCGAACTCGTGCAACTGACCACAGAGACTACAGCTCAGTTCATGAAGTGAGTCTCGCCCTTCTATGAACGGACAAAAACTAAAAAATAGCACTCAAAACGCTTTAATCCTCAAGTAAGGATGGCGAAACGAAAAAAAAATTTACCTTCATTGAAACTTCTTTCTTTTTCAGCTCCCTCCTGAGTTCTTCAGCTTCCTTAGATGCTTGAATCTGCTTGTCCTTTGCGAAAGGAAAGGAAAAATATGACTGAAAACTAGGACGTGCCCCCATGAATGGAGGAGTTTCATTGGAGAGGGGTTCAAGAACTATTCTCCAAGACATGTACAAATCCTTGGACATAGGATATCACTTTGTGGTGAAACTATCTTTAAGGCTAGCAAGAGGTTTTTATCTTTTTGTTCGTTAGAAAAATGCTTCGTAAAAATTACCTTCCAGGTCTTAATCTCCATTTTCCATAAATTTTCCTTGTTACTGGAAGTGGCTCTGTACTTTTCAATTTTTCCATCCATTTCCGATTTCATTCTGTCTTCCAGTTCTTTCTTCTCCAGAAGATGCTGAATTTTTTCATCCTATCGGTCAAAGTTTAAAATGAGATAATGATAACAGCAGTGACAAGCACGGAGGAGATGATGATGATGAAAATGGCTATTGAATAATGATAAAAGATCTAGACGCTCTCAAATTAAATTAAAATCTTTCCCAGACCTGTATGAACTTTCGAGGGTTTCCACAGGTTACCCGAAATGGAGTCTATTCTACAATACCTCGATTTATTTCGCCGATCCCAAGGAGGCTCGAGAAAACAGGAATTGGCAATCGGCATTTACCTGGAGTGTCTTTTGAGAGGTTTTTTGCTGGCTTGTCACGTTCTCGAGTTCCGTTGACAGGGATTCAACATGCTCCTATACAGGAGAAAAGATTGAGATGTGATCCTATCAAATGACCATAGATGCGAAATTCAGTGCTCTAAGAACTGAAATGACTAAATTTTGGTAAATAAACATGCGACTACATCTTTTACCATTGTCCTTCAGTTTTACCTTCAGTCTGCATTCGTGTTCTCGGAGTTTGTTATTGACTCAAACATTCTTCATAAGCTGCTCGTTTTTACATAAGAGTTCTAATTCTACTATAGACCGTTTACAGGAAAACGTATCTTGGAACACCTGTAGCTTAGATCTTTCGTATTCAGCCTCTAAAAGTTTCAGTTCGACGGAAAAACAGTTTTCCTTCCTATTGGAGCCGTCCGCCATCTTTATCAGTTTGAAAGCAATCGCTCGCGCTTTGTTTTCAAACTTGTTAACTTTAATCGTTGATTGGTCAAAATATGGAAAATATTTAGCGCTGATTGGCTCTTCAACACTAACTCAGAAATCACCGCTGACTGATGTCGCTGGCGCTTGGGATTGAAAGCAGAAAGAACATGGCGGTGCTAATTAGAAACTTACTTATTTTCTTTCCACTTCTGGTCATATTTCCAGCACATGCCCTCGACAATGGCTTAGCCATCACTCCACCAAGTAAGGCTTTCATTGTTTAGTTTCAGATAAGCGAGGAATAAGAGATATTTACACAGGAATATTTATTGCTTTTTTTTTCCTCTATCAGCTGTTTTGATTGGATGTGCGATTTTTGTGCAACGCTTAGGCGTTTTCATATCTCTTAACCCCAGGAATGACATTTGTTTATATAAAGGCTGTGAAGAGAAAGAGGCATGAATGAAGAAAAAATGTATTTACAATTTAGGAAGGCTATCACCTTGCTATTTGCTCCAATAAACTAGAGTAAAAAGATTATGACTTATCTGCAAGTTATGTCTTTGTTGTGTGTAGTAGGAAAAATGATTTTGGCAGGGATGCGCCTGTTTTCTCAATTATGACCGTTATTAACTATTAAACGCTTAATAACAACTGCATTATCATCAATTTCATTGAACTAAGTGTCTGTTTTAGTAAACAGTTTTATAAATGAAATTATTCTTAGTGGGATGGATGGCATGGGAGAGATTCCGATGTAACATAGACTGCAAGGATGACCCACAAAATTGTATCAGGTAAAAGTAGTCCTGCCCTGCCTGTATCTTAAACACTGGACACTAAAGATTGTTGAAAATACATCAGAGCAAGTTCAAACTTATGTGTAACCTTGTTTATCTTTTTTCACCACTGATTATCCACAGGAACTTCTGTGGTCTCCCTTATTTTAAGTATGAAAGGTAAAAGTAATATTGAAACCCATAGAGAAATCCTTCCACCTGTTGAATTTTCTAGAATTCCAAGCAGTTTTAGGCAGTAGTGAGAGGTACTATAGGTGGTAAATTTTACTGATTACAACCTGAAAAGGAGAGCACTGAATTTTGAGGACGTTGTTTTATTTACAAACTGAAATGTGCATGATATACACTCCGGGATTCCTTTTGATGAGGGGTATAAAGCTGAGAAGAAAAATAATTTTTGTGTGGATAGATATGTAATTTGAATATGTGATATTTGCTGGATAATGATTCAAATATTTTACCTTTATTCATTGGTATTTAATACTTTGTTGTTGTCACTTTTTTTTCCCTCCAAAGTGAAAAATTGTTCATGCAAATGGCTGATCGTATTGCTGAAGATGGTTTTCAAAAAGCTGGATATGAATATGTTTGTATCGATGTAAGTACCATGCTTAACTTGTTAGTTACCCATAATTTGATGCATGTAGAACTTGTTATAATAATCTGAGAATTATTTTGTAGTAAGGTTAGATATCACCCTTATATCATACATTGAGGTAAGGAGAATAAAGGAACTGATCACTGACTTAAGAGGCTTGTGATTGTTAGACAAATTCTCCCTGTTGGTGCATTAGGAAATGTTAGGAGAACAGTATGGAGATTATGCTTACTGATGTTAGAGTGTCAAGGTTTAGCAGTATCAAGTAACTTTAACATTTACTGACTCATGTCTCAGGACTGCTGGGCTTCTCACAATCGCACATTAGAAGGTGATCTTCAGCCAGATCCCAAGAGATTTCCAAGTGGAATTAAAAAGCTTGCTGACTATGTAAGTAATAAAAAATAATAATAAAAAAGAAAAAACAAAAAAATTAATTTTATAAGCAATGAGAAGCTGAGGATCTGAACTGAAGCCTGAGTGAGAAGGACTAGAGCCAAGTTGGAGGGGGAGAGGGGAGGGAGGGTAGACCTAAGTCACAGCAGGAGAGACAAGCATTCCAACCCTTTTGCTCTTATGGCTTCCTGTTGTAGCTTGATGTGACTCTCCATCACAGATTTATTGAATTTTCTTTTTCAATTATTCTTTTCCTCAGATTCATTCCAAAGGTCTCAAGTTTGGATTATATGCAGGTAACAATGCTCATGAAGTTCTCCAGAAGAAAATCAAAAGATTGGATTTGATTTTATATTACAACTAAATGACTGTGTTCCTAGAAATACTTTCTTTTACCAGATTTAACTACTTGCTTGCTGAAATTAAGTGTTGATAAACATTAATAATAATGAAAATACCATTAGTATGTGCTTCAATCTAATTAGCGCTCTGGTCTTTGGTACAATGGTACCATAACTTTTTAATTATGGCAGTGGTTTCCCTTATCTAAATTGATCAAAAATACATGTTCAAAACAGGAATCAATAATATTCACAGCACTTGAACTTTATCTTCTTCCAGATTATGGTGATCTAACCTGTGAGCGTTATCCAGGAAGCATAGACTATATTCAACAGGATATGCAGGTACTTCATTGTTCATTAAAGGTAACATAACACTCTCTGAAAAATCATTGGCTGAAACATCATCAAAATGGTATCACAATTAAACTGACTTGTGCACAAAACTCTTTAAAATGCAATACTCAAACCAAATTAAAACACTGCTACTTGCACAAGATATAATCATTTCCATGACTTAATTGCAAGCAAGATTCATGTTGCAGTTTCTGCTGTAGCTGTTTTTGGCAGAGGCACTTGTGAGAGATCATTTTCATCACTCTGTTAAATAACTATAGATTCCCATTTCATTTATTTGCTACAGTTGTTTGCTGACTGGGGTGTGGATTATCTCAAGATGGATGGTTGTTTTGCTGATCCTCTTACATTTGACGTAGGCTACCCAACAGTTACAAGAGCATTGAATGAAACAGGGAGACACATTGTGTTCTCCTGTAGCTGGCCTGCTTATCAAGTGTGGGGTGGAATGACGGTAATTTTGCAATAAAATTTTTTATTAATCTCAGATGAATTACTTTCTAGCTTTTAGGCCTACCCTTATCTGTGATATGCACCAAAGACCATGGTTTGATTAAGTTTCTATGTCAGTTGTGTAAGAGGATAAATTTTAGTTTATTTGCTGACAACCTTCACCCTTCAGTGCCATATCAGAAGTAAAGTAACTTTCCCAGGAGCCAGAGAGGCTATTTTCTGTCAAGCTTTTATGGTTTTAGGATCCATATAGGATAACATTTAGCTTTAGTTTATATCTAAGATATTTCTCTGTTACTATTGAAAATTACCAGCTATGATCAATTTGTGATAATGAGTGTTCTTAATTTGCTCACCAGCCTAATTACCAGCTCATTGCAAAGCACTGTAATTTATGGAGGAATTACAATGATATACAGGTGAGACAGCATTATAAAGTGATTAACAAAAGTGATTTTTATTTCATTATTTTGCACTCAATTTGCTAATGCATGATTATTAACCCCAGCTGAACTGCATCATTATTGCTTCCTTTTTGTTCTTGACAACTTGTTTATTGTTATATGTGCAAGGATTCTTGGCTCAGTTTGGTAAGAATTGTAGAATGGTATGGTGATCACCAACATGAAATGATACCTGTTGCTGGACCTGGACACTGGAATGACCCTGACCAGGTAAGGTGATTGTCTAACTGCATAGAGACTTAAAGGCATCATCTGTGTCACACTTGACTTCAAAGCCATTTCCAGTCAATGTTGTACTGTTATGCTGACAACCTGTGACCCCCGACTTCACACCTGCAACAGAAAACTTCATATCCAAAACCCACAACATTGTAACCACAACCTCCATGTCAGGGCAATGAGTAATTCTCCCCTAAGAGAGCTTTCATTTGAGATGTTGGATGAAAACAAAAAAATTGACCAGTATGCAAAATGGGAAGTGGGTGAAGGGGGAGAAGGGCCACCAAGTGTTCTATTTTAAGCAACTGGCATCACTTTTTTGGACTTTTTTGCACTTTCCTAGTAAGACTGTGCTTTTACTCTAAAAGAACCCTGTTTTTACCTATAATTCCTAAAATTTGCTTTTAGCTGAGTGACCTGCTTCATCATGATGTTATTAGTTACTTGCTCTTTTTCTGATTGTATATTCCAAAGAACTAAGTAAATAGTGCAAAATAGCTACCTACATAGAATTTATAACTTTCTCACAAACTTTCATGCTACTAACATTAATTTTACTGGTACAAATAAAGAAATTAAAAATTTAGTTCAAATTAACTTATGTCAGGTGTGATTAAACACATTTTAACCCTTACATTAGTAGAATATGAGTTATGATCAATTGCTCACAAGATGTTTTGTTTCATCAGCTATTGATTGGAAATTTTGGTCTTAGCTATGAGCAGTCCAAGTCACAGTTTGCTCTTTGGGCAATTCTGGCCGCTGTAAGTTTTGTCACAATATTTAGTAACTGTCCTTTGATCTTTGATGTGATCATGGTAAATATCTTACATGTTGTTTAGAGACATATAAGATTATTGGTCATTCATTTCATTATTTCATGTAATTTTTTTTGTCATTATAGCCACTCATGATGTCAAATGATCTTCGTGATATTGCTCCATGGGCCAGGGAAATATTATTGAATAAGTAAGAAGTTCAGTTGGTTTAAAATTTTTAAATGAAGAAACAATTGAATTATAATGGGTATAAAATAGTGAAATTGGAAGTTAAAAACGAGACTTCCTTAAGTGACCTTTTGTCCAATGCTCCTTGTTGAATTGGAGGAAAAGCTGAGAACCCTAGAAAAAAACTCTCAGAGCAATAACAAGAATTAACAGCAAACTTAAACCATCTGTGATGTCAGGTTTGAGAAATGAACCCAGGCCTCAGCAGTAAGAAACGAGCATTCCAACCACTTCATCACTGCTGCTCCCCAGTTTCCTGCTCTTAGGCAAATTTCAGTGGATTTCCTTTTATTTAACTATCAATCTCTTTCCTTTTGTTTTTGTCAGGGAGGTGATAGATGTGAATCAGGACAAACTGGCAAAGATGGGGCGGCGAGTGTCTCAGGTGAGAATCCAAAAGCAGCCAAGAACATTTTTATGTTAACAATTTTAGAGTTAGATTTTGATGATTTTCTGCATTCTAGATACAAGTGTCCAATTTTAGACACAAGTGTCTGATTTTAGACACCAGTGTCCAATTTTAGACACTAGTGTCTCATTTTAGACACCAGTGACCAATTTTAGACACTATGGTCTGATTTAAGACACTAGTGTTCAATGGTAGACACTAGCGTCTGAGTTTAGTTGCCAGTTTCAGATTTTATTCTCTAGCGTCCAATTTTAGAGGCTAATGTCCTATTTTAGACCCAAATGTCCAATTTTTGAACATAAGTTTTTGTTTTTAAACACAACTGTTTGGTTTTACGCACTAGTGTCCGATTTTAGATAATAGTGTTGGATTTAAGACACCATTGACCAGATTTCAGAAACAAGTGGCCGATTTTAGAAACTAGTGTCTGACTTTAGACACTATGTCCGATTTTAGACACTAGCGCCCGTTTCTTGACAATCAGTGTTTGATTTTAGACGCTAGTGTGCGGCATTTGCAGCACTATATGGTGAAGCAAAACGAATGTAATCTTTGGCTACTTTTGACATTCACTTAAAAAGTTCGCCATACCAGTATTTTCTCCATTGGTTATATTCCTATCGCTAGGAACTCATTCCTGACCGAATCTGCGTTTGTTTTATTGATTAGTCCCCCAGGAGTTTTACCGAGGTGTGGTGTCGTCAGCTGCATGATGGATCTGTTGCTGTTGTTTTGTCTAGTCGCAGAACAGACCAGCCTATTCATATCGAGGCCTACTTCCACGAGGTACCGCTAAAATGGGAAATTTCTGACATGGAGACTTTGACAGTTTTGAGGCTTTACTATTTCAGTAGAGTTTGGCAAATCATTGTGATAATTACTTTTTGCTCTAAGCAGGAAACATCTTTTAGTGATATATACTTTCCGAACTGGGTGTTTTAGTTTTCTTTGGCAGTGAAATTGTACTTACCTACAGCGCCTCTATCCACTCAGTAGTATAAATGTGAGCCGGCGAATTTTCATGGAAATTGACTCACCAACCAAACAGTGACGGATTTTGCCTAAAACAAGGGACTGCTCGTATTCAGCATAGAATCATAGATAACAAAATGATTTTTTAGTTTCAGAAACAAGTGATCACTTTAAGAAAGACACAAAGTTACAGATGTTTTATCATACTTATTCCCCTCTCTAGCTTAATTATATTGTTATTATTGTTTCTTTTAGGTTGGTGTGCCTACCATCATGGCCAAGGCACGGGATCTTTTTGCACACAAGGACCTGGGCATATTCAAGAAAAGCTTCAGGGCCAAAGTTAATCCCAGTGGGGTAGTGATGGTCAAATTGTCTCCTATACATTATGAGTTATAAGATTGGGTCAGCAGTAGTTTTTAATGTAGTGTAGGGTATACCTACAGGTCATGGTGAAATGTCTAACTTTGTATTTATTTTTAAACGTAAATATTGACATGCCGAACCCTGTATTTATGACAGGTTTTGTGAAAACCTCAGTAATTTTTGAAAACGGTCCCTCTGAGTTTAGGAAGGCAGTGTAGTGAACCAATTAGTGAGACTTTCAAAGACCTATCCAAATGACCAGCGTAAAGTGCAACACTGATTAACACGCACGACCAAGTCATGTTTATTAGCGGGGTCTCTAAAATAGAGCAGTCACATCAGTCTAAAGGAAACCAACCATGATTCCAACTGAAACAGTAATTGTCAAACGTTTGTGAAGCGAATTGTTCCGAAAGACCCCTAAATGGGTTTTGATTTGTTCTGATGTCATTCTGTTGTTACTTATTTCTACGTTCGTGAACTTAGATGATAGCAAAGTATCTACTGCGGCTTCGCAGTAGTCACAATAAACTGTGTCAATCAGTGCTTACAACCAAGGCAAGCGCAGATGACAAATAATTTATATGGAGTTTTTACTCGTTTCTTTTAATCGGATCGGTCAATTTTGTGGAAGTGGGAAATAGAATATGTGGATGATTTTAATGGACACTATTTAAACAGGGAAGATTGTTAGGATTCCCGTGGAATTAAGTTCAATATGCTGTAATTGCGTTCGATCTCGGAATTATATACATTGAGCGAAAAAATTGTGCACCTAGAATCCTTTTCTTACGATACGTATCGATTTGTTTCTTCTTTTAATGTATAATTTTTTTATTATTAATTTAGGGTTAAGATTTGTAATTAGTGTAAATTTCCGTTGTGTGTCCATATCTAAAAGCTAAAATTGCTACAAAACTATTTTGATATAGAGTAAGAATATAAAACTTAGATACAAAACTTAGGTATAAATTTGATATCCAGGCGGTGTTGATATTTATTTTGTAACTCCTGTACTAAGATACATAGATAGACACATTTAGAAAACAGAAATAGGAAAATAGACTTGTATTTATGAGTGAAGTCCATTCAGTTATTGATTTCAATTACTGGAAGCCGTAGTTCCATTGAAGTGGAACGATATCCTAGCTGGTGAAGGAAGAAAAATATGAAAATAAAACGAAGGCCTATTACACTGTTCATTGTAGCGAAATAGCCATTATTGCAACGCCTGTCTTGTCTCTGTCTATCCACCCACACACTACGTTTACTCGCGTAACCTCGAATCACTCTGGCTGAGTTACCGAGCGGCTGTTATGCCATTTAACTGAGCCTTTTAAACCAATGTTAAGCAATGCTAGCTAGGAACATACCCTCTTTCTTAGTTACGTCCGTATAGCGAGCTGCAAAAGGCTGATGAATCTGACATGGTGTGGACACTAGACTCAACAAGACCCGGGAAAGAGCTACCGGCTGTAGTCATCGTTAAGGAGCTCACGATGAACTCCCAGCCAAGCAGGGTAATCTTCTAACGCAGCTAGCTCGACAGAACAACACTCCCTGCACAATGAACGTAATTGAAAAAAAAAACAACAAACAAAAAATGCAGGTCTTGCATTTCCAGGAGACCCTCACTCAACGTGTCCAAATTCCATAATGAACATCTGAAAAAGTGTTGTTCCAGTAGTTTTTCAGACCGTTCAGAAATTTTTGTCACGACAACTGAATCACATGCGATCGTTACAACCAAGAGAATTATAACTGACCAGGAGTATGTTGACTACTGTACAAATGGAGTCTTGGTGAATTCAGCAAAATAACAATCATGGCTGGCGTTACAATAACATCCTCAAGGCTCAAGAAAAAAAACTTTCAAATTTATTCTAGGAAAACGAAATCAACGATGAATGGAAAAAGAAGGAGATGAATGTTGCAGTTGCCAAGAAAGTCGCTAAATCAGCCGGCAACTTTGAAAGTCCTCTTGAAAACACCTAAGAGCATTTTTCAATACGGTTTGGTTTGATTCATGTGATCTGTGCCTCAGGAGGGGGGTATCGGGGCCTATTAGAAAGCGCAAAACCGTTGAAAAAATCATCCAATACCGAAAAACCGAAAAAAGATTCGATCAACACCGAAAACCGCATGCAAAACTGTCAAAACCGATGCATTTTCACATCCAAGTTATTAAAACTCTGATCGATCCGATACAGTGGTGACAAGTGGAGTATACAGAGTAAACAACAATAATTTCACTACAGGATTTATGAATGCCATGGACTTGGCATTCGTATCTTCTAGTATCTGCTAAAATCAACAGCTGCTCTCTCGAAGACCTCGAGCGTGATCTCTGCGAACTCAGCAGCTGGTAATGGAGCTTAGTTAAATTAAGGAAATTCGCATTAAGTCCTCAATAGGATTGCAATTTTGCAGTCGCAAAAAGCTATAGCTCTGGAAAGTTTCATCCAAAATTCCTAATCTAACATTTCCATTTGCGAACTAAGACCTGAAAGTTTGGAGATTCTATTGGAATGTTGAATCAATCAGTCACATGTGGCCTGTAACTTGGTCACCAACTTCGAGGCGGCGTTGATAAAGACGAAACTCTGGCAATGTTCCGTGCTTAGCAGTACCCCACGTGTGGCCGTACCCTCCCCTCCCCCCCCCCCCACTTTTGGGGAGGGGGAGGATACTGCTGCGCGTAGGCTACCTAGGGATCCCTGCGATATTTCAATTGGTTTGTCATGCATTCCTCTCCATAACATTTGCCTTTAGCGGCTATTCGAGATCAGTGGAGGCGCGTAATTGCCGCTCAGATCGAAGAGAAACCGGAACCCAAATAGGTCAAATAGGGAAAAACCGGAAACCGTATCGGATATCAAATCTGAAAACCCAGTATTTTTCGCGGAAACCGAAAACCAAATGTTTAAAAACGGAATATCCGCCAACCGCAATGAACACCAAAACCGAAAAACCGAATTTTGGGGTACAAAAACCGAAAAACCGATCTAAAAATGGCCAAAACCGCAAAACCAAAAATCCAATGCCCCCCTCTCTCAGCGACGTCACGCGAAAACGATCTGCCTCAAGAGTCATATACAGAAGAAAGTGGAAAAAAGGTTTCACTCGGCATCTTCCGTGTTCTAACTTTTTTTTTTAGCTGAGAAGGATTTATTCATTGAAAATTTGTTACATCGGCTGAATTTATTTGGTCACCTATAGTTGCCGTTATATGACCAGTCAGGCCTGATGACCAGTATTGCGTTAATCTGATTGCGTGACCTTGCGATGTGAGAGGAGCAAAATGGCGCCCAGATTGTCTTGCTTGCTCTCTATGATTGTTTATGTGGCATCATGGCAGGAAAACTTCTTTGCAGAGTCTCTTAACAATGGCTTAGCCTTAACGCCACCAAGTGAGTTGCTGATATGATAATTTTTGGCTACTTTCGGCAGAGTCTTACAGATCAGTTTTGGTTCTATATCACATGATACTCAGCTGATCACTGACTTGTAGTCAGCTAGTTAAGTGTCCTCGACTAAAATCTCTCGTCTTCTTCTATCGCACCATGAGGCTAGCTGATTTCTTTCCACTAAAGTTTCTTTGTTGTTTTGTTACCAAATTCAGTTGTTGAACTTCATTTAGAAGTCAACTGAAAGCTGGGCAAGATTTCCGAAAAGCCCTATACTTTATTGAGCAGATTGCCTTTTGGACAACGGCTTTGTTCAAAAATAGTATGGGGTTGTACGGAAATCTTTTCCACATTTACATGAAGTTGTTTGCTTCAAAGATTAGGTAAGTGTTCGGCAAAATAGCTAAATTTCAGTAGCAGGGAACTCGGTCAAAGAAGAGTCACTCTTTGCAGGAGAGGTGTTTACCTTCACAGGTGTTGACAGACAAGATGAAGCTCAAAATGATTAATAAATTCTCCCGGAGTTTTCTGGGGACAAGGTGACGTTTTCCACCACATAGAGGGCATTAGAGATTTATCAGGGATGTAGACAGGATTTTCCCATGAGAGGTCCTACCCCTAGGGGGACTTATAAGGTTGTTTGTGACCATTGCTATAGATATAAATGATCACTTTTACCTGGCAGAGAAGGGATCACATGCATTCTATTGGCCACACCATTTTTATTAATAAAGCTGAATTTCTTTCCTTTTATAGTGGGATGGATGGATTGGGAGAGATTCCGTTGTAACACAGACTGCAAAAATGACCCAGACAACTGCATTGGGTAACTGCTTGATTTGTTGGTTTAAATTTATTAACAGTCCTTAAAAACAAAGGATGGGTTAGTTTTTTTCCTTTAGTTTTATTTAGTTTGACTACCTTTGAGTGGGGTGTCCATAAATTTTTCGGTAAATGGCTACTGATAATGCAATAGGCAGCTGTGCCATAGGGCAAAACTCAATCATGAGAGTCTGATGGCAGCTGCTAAACAGATGGCAATATTGGTGGGGGTTAACCAGCAGTATTTTTTATCTGAAACCCTTGCTGATCTATAATATGGAGAAGTTTGGTATGATTTAAAATTTTTTTGTTGCTTTTACTGTTTTCAGTGTTTTCAGTGTTTGTTTTTCAGTGAAAAATTATTCATGGATATGGCAACTCGCATGGCTGAGGATGGTTTTAAGGATGTTGGCTATAAATATGTATCTATTGATGTAAGGTTTGATAATTTTTGGCTTAAATTTATCAACATTTGTTGCTTGGTTTACTTGGAAAATTAAAGAGATCTGATTGTCAGGAAAGACTATTTGGACCAATTATTTTGTTGGTTCTAATGTATTGGGAGGAAGTGTTCTCCATGAATTTAATAAGTGTTGTATAGATTTATTACCAGATAGGCAGTTACAGGTAACTCAGAATGATTAGAAGGTAAAGAGTTGTGATCTTGCTGTGGAGAGATTTCAATTCACAAAGTTAACATATCTTTAACAAATATGATTTTACATTCACATTGCTTTACTTTCTAGTTTTCTGTCGTGTTTAGCACTTAGGTGGTTTATCAGTGATGACATTAGATGGATTAAGTCAAAATTTGTTGACAATTCATGAAAGTCTCTTTGATTTGTAGGATTGTTGGATGTCTCACAACCGAACGGCTGATGGCCAGCTTCAACCTGATCCTAGCAGATTTCCAAGTGGAATGAAAGCTCTTGCTGACTTTGTAAGTTTGTTATAGTGCTTTTAAGGTTGTTAAAAATTCAAATTTGGTGGGATTGTTGCTTTCTTGTTGTGTTTTTCTCTTAGTTTTAAAAAAGATAGACCAACTTTTCTCTAAAATTGTTTGTATTTTAATTTTAGATTCACTCGAAAGGATTAAAGCTGGGAATATATGCAGGTAGCAATTTATATTTTAACTCCCAAGATCTGATTGTTAACCCCCCTCCACTCCCCTCTCTCCAGCTGCTTTGAACACACTTCAATGCTAGGTACAAGAATTTGGTGTTAGATCAAGATAACAACTATTGCCTGATAAGTTTGAGTCTTCTCATTACCTGTTTGTTGGGTAATGTATGGATATTATTGGGAGAAAGTAACATGTTGATCACTTCAGGGAGTTCAAGGATTGAAGACCATCTATAAAGATATTATATATAATTTGTTCCTTATTCACTTCACAAACTTTACAATTGGTCAAAACATTTTTTTCTTACAATTCTTCAGATTATGGAACAAAAACTTGTGCAGGATATCCAGGAACCATTGATCACATTCAACAAGACATGGATGTAAGTTAACTGTTGTGTTGTTTGTTGCTACGAATAAGTTATTTTAGCTTCAGAACAGTACTAGTGAGAGGTGACCTTACTTTTGTCTGTTCACACTTCAAGTGACCATTGCATATATATTTTTTTCTTTATCCTTTAACCCTTAAGAGTGACTAGCATCCAAATTTCTCTCCACAACATCATCCTTGCATCAAACACTCAAGTTATGAGAATAAAGCAAATGATCACTAACTAAAGAAGCAACTGATTGTTAAACAAATTCTCCTTGCCAGCACATTTGGAAATGTATAGAGAACAGTATAGAGAATATGCATACTGATATTAGAGTGTAAAGGGTTAAAGTGCTGTGTAGAATATTTTTAACCCTTAAGGGCTCTGTATATATTTTTCAAAATACAATTTTATAGATGAATTTGTAATAATCTTTGTCTGGTCTATAATCCCTTTAATTTACTCAGTGATTCCTTTTCAGACATTTGCAGGCTGGGGAGTTGATTACTTAAAGCTGGACGGTTGCTATAGTGACCCTGACAAAATGGATACGGGTTACCCAATGGTTACTAAAGCCCTTAACAACACAGGCAGACCAATAGTATTTTCCTGCAGCTGGCCTGCGTATCAAAGTGCAAAGAAAACAGTGAGGATAGACTTCATTGTTATGATATTTTTCTTGGTGCACAATGTTGACTTCCATGCCTCAGAGGAATATAAACAATAATTAAAAGTAATAGACTGGTAATGTAAGCTATATGTGACTATTAAATGACATGCAGTGTTAATTTTACAGCCTAACTACACATGGATAGCTGAAAACTGTAATTTGTGGAGGAACTACGATGACATACAGGTACTGTGTTTATAAACAAAGCATATAAACTGAAATAGTTCACATACTAATACACTTATGTTAATCTTGTTCCTAATTATTTTTCTACAGGATTCTTGGCAAAGTGTTACATCAATTGTTAAGTGGTATGGTGACCATCAAGATGAAATGATTCCAGTTGCAGGACCAGGAAACTGGAATGACCCTGATATGGTGAAGAAAATAAAATGATTTAATTACCACAGCTACACTGAAAAAAAGAAAAAAAAAAGGGAAAAAATGATTTTAAGGAGTTTCTGATTCCTCACAGCCACATTAGGGGGACAGTTAATCCTGATATCTCACTCATCTTCTGGTGTATGAGGAGTAGCTAAAAGCTATTGAGATAAAAAAAAATGTCTCTGGATGCAGAGTGTTCAAGGTTATGCTTATGCCTATCCCAGGTGTAGTTGAGCTTGATTTGTAAATTGATCCTGTTATTGATTTTAGATTCATATCAGGATTATTGAAAATCTGAATTTATTTGAATGTATGTTGTTCTATTTCAGCTCATTATTGGTGATTTCAGTTTAAGTTTTGAACAGTCAAAGGCACAGTTTGCTCTGTGGTCTGTTATGGCATCTGTAAGTATCTTTTATATAGATGAATAGTGTATTTTACTTGAACAATTAGGCAAACAGTGATTTTGATAGCTCTTACACAAGGACAGAATAAGTAAGGGAAGAAGTTGAAATATTTTATATGATGCTTTGTCACTAAAATATATTAAAATTAATTAAAGTTTTATTAATTATTATTAAAGTTTATTATTAGCTTTGTCACAAATACATCACAAATACAATAGAACCACACTAACTCAAACTCCTAAGGGAAATGAAAAATAAGGCAAGTTACATTGGGGCTCTAGTTAATCAGGATGAAATTTGAATTTGAATTATCCTGTTAATGATTAATAAGGAATCATGGTTTTACCATTCTTTTACAATCAATAGTCATTTTGGCACATTCAGTTTGTTTAAATGAACTTTTTGATGTGACTGTTTAGTCTGGGAAGTCAAGGTGAATGTAATCTAGATACTGGATGTGTCAACCAGCCATGTTCAGACATTTTAATGACCTTTTTACTTAAGTTTGAGTTATCATGATAAATTGGAACTAGGGAAAATTAAAATTAGTCTGAGTTAAGAGGGAGTTTGAGTCAACTAAGTTCAAGTTAGCTTCAGTAAATGATTCAAAAATGGTCTCAAATCCATCAAATTTTGTTGGAGTTAGCAGGGAGTTTGAGTTAATTGGTTTCTACTGTATTCATAGTTTTAAATCAGATGATCTCAAGGCTATCAACTGTGGTTGTGAACTGAATCAATGTGATTTGACTTTTTTCAGCCCCTAATTATGTCCACTGATCTTCGTAACATTGCACCATGGGCAAAAGAAATCCTTCAAAATGGGTAAATTGGAGACTTCTTAATTAACTCTGTATTCAGAATAATTTATGTATAATTTGGGAGCTAAGAGTTTTTCTGATCAGTTAATAAAATTGCAGCTAAAACTGCTAAAATTTGGAAAATGTTTTCTTGAGAGGTAATAGTTTAATGGTTAAATGTATTTGCCAACCTCAAAACAGGGCCAGCCATCAATCAGTCAGTCAAACAGTTACTTGAAGAAACCCATTCTTGTTTATTTTTCAGTGATGTGATAGCTGTCAATCAGGACAAACTGGGGAGAATGGGAAGGAGAGTTCTGCTGGTAAGGAATTCATATCTTCAGCTCTTTAGGGTATTAGTTATGAGTTGCTGACATGCTGGTATGATCTCATGCTGATCATTCTCTCAAACAATCTTATGAATTTGGGCTCATTGAATGCTTTATTGTATGTTTTTCGTTAACCCTTAAGAGTGACTAGTGTCTAATTTCTCTTTAAAATATCACCCCTGAATCATACATTAAAGTCACAAGACTATATAGAATTATCGCCAACTAAAGAAGCTCTTGATTGTTAAACAAATTCTCTTTGTCAGCTCCCCAGGAAATGTATTGAGGACTGTATGGAGATTATGCATACTGGGTTTAGATGCCATGTTATTGTTTGCTATTTCAGGATGGAAATCAAGAGATCTGGGCACGGCCCTTGTCTGATGGATCAGTTGCTGTGGTGTTATTTTCACACTCAGAGTCTACCCCTGAAACTATGGAAGCAAGTTTTAAATTGGTTAGTAACATAGAGTAATTGTATTAATGATGTTGCTTTACAAAATGTCCCCAAAAAGTTGAAGGTTATCAAAGATAAAAACATATTATTTAATAGACTGAAGTAATTGTGTTTTTTTTTTCCTTCAGGTTGGTTTAAGTGCTGAGAAAGCTAAGGCACGTGACCTGTTTGAACACAAGGAACTTGGGACATTCATGGGAAGCTTCCATGCCATTGTAAACCCAAGTGGTGTAGTGATGGTCAGATTGTCGCCATTAGAGTGACGATCTTGGATGTCTAATGAAACTTGGTAAGGCCAGTACTGAAACAATTGTTATAGAATTTTTTCTCGGGACGTTAATAAATCTAAATCGGTTGCTCAATTACCACCAACTTATATTTAGAAAGGCTTCCTAGTCTAACAGGAAACGGAAAACCGGCATAAAAATGGTTCAAATTCGAAAATGCATCGAGGGCTATGATCTAAACGGGCATGAAATAGTGGTTGGCATTTATTTAGACAAGTGAGTAGGAAAAACTAGAAACTGCTTTTCTGTGGTATGAAAAACTGAAAAGCGAATGCCGAAAGGGGGAAAACCGAACCTCTTTACATGTAACTATTAAACCTAAAAAGTATTTTTCACATTCTCGCTTGAAAGTTTGGTTTGGGAATTGCACTCATCATATTTCTTATTCCTCTTATCATTATCCAATTAATTTTTCATCGTTCTGTTTTACTTTTCCATCTCAGACTGGACCTGCGGACACAACAAGCTTTTACAGACTACCTTTTTTCGTTTGTTGGTTTTCTATTTTTGCATTGAAAGAATGCATATTTGTGATTCCGTCAACAGGTTTTTTCTTCATTTCTCGTCTTTTACTTAGAACCCAAATAAATTAAATTTGCTTAGAATAAGATAAATTTAGAACTAGGGAGGCTATGTTACAGGAATACTACACGTTTTCCTGGTACGTCGAAATATTGTGCATTGAAAATATAACTTTTATAAAAATCGTCTTATTTGAACTGGAGGTAGAACTTCCAGTCAACTAGTTATGGGGCTGTTTTGTAGTCTTGTTTGCTCAAACCAGATTAAACATAATTTTTCACTTAAGACATTGTGTTTAAAATGTTCGTTTAGATTTTGCGCTATGTTTTCTGATGGCTTGAAATTGCACAGAGTATATTAAATTTTCTGAGTTTTTGCTCTTGGCTGTAAATTTTTGTTATCAAACAAGCCTCAATTTCGGCAGTGATATTTCCCGCCATTTTCACCGTCCTCGGGAAATTCCAACGTGGCGATAATAATCCTCTATTATCTACTACTAATAAGAAATTATTCTAACCAAATTAGCTTGTGTCTTAAGTGTTAACTCAGTCCCCTCCCTATTGTCATCAGCTAAACGCAAAATCTCTGCCTGTCTTAATTGTCTGTTGAAGTTAAAACTCTGTGCGCGGCCGTACGCCCTAACGCCGTGAAAGATGCGCAGGTCATCAATCCCTGGATTCACATTCATCTCTGATTTACCGAAGCACTTTAGGTCTTAGGGTGTCAGGAAGACCTACAAATTGGTTTGACTCAAGTTGTAGAGTGCTCCACGTTAAAAATGATAAATTTGTTCTGGTTCAGTCGAATGTGATCTTCATGGAAACAAATTTATTTGTTGTGAAACCTAACATGTCTTCCAGATCTGAAATGAGATTAGAATCTGCTTCATCTGGATTCTTGTCTATTTTAGTTGCTTTCACTCCTTGCAAGAATAGTCTCTACTCTGTAAATTGTCTGCTTTTCAGTAAATCAACACCAAATTTTTCTACAGCTCCGTTACCACTAGTTTTTCTGCTGCTCTATTTATGGCAGATTTATGGCAGATTTAGACAGAAGAAAAAAATTAATTTTCACACGTTCAAACCTCCATTTTGTAACGACTAAGTGTAAGTGTTCTTGATGCCTCAATATCAGGGGCCATTTCAAATCTGATAAAAAACTCTTAAGTTGGCGTTTAATTAAACAAAACAAACATAGCACATTTTTTGACAAGTTGAAATTTTTCATTCCAGAGAAATTCATTTGAAATACTTTCACTTTAAAGTAATGCTAGTGTTGGAATAAATTGTTCGAAAGTAGATAAACAGGCTTAAGAGGAAGGAATATCTTCCCTCGATTAATTTTTACAAAAAGCATATAATTTTCTCATTACTAGCACGCTTCAAAATGCAACATTTTTACAAGTTCAGCGACTGCGTATAATATGATTGAAATAATATGGTTTAGCACGGAAACTAGACCTCTTTTCCATGAGTGAACTGCTGTAGCCATTGATCATTAGGCTCTCATAAATTGCTGCGGGTCTATGTTAAGTGTTAATTTTTTTTGGGCATATTTTCAGCCTTATCCTCTTTTCCAGCCGGGTGGGTTCTGATAAGGGACATTTCCAGGACTCACTGCCGTATAAGTCCATCCGTTTTGGTACCAGGGGCCATACGGGTTCTCTTTGATTGCCGACGGGTTTTCCTGGGGTTGGTCCTGACCAATATTATCTGGCACTTTTTGTTTAATAAGGCTGCTCACAAATCTTTCAATAGAAGCTGGAAAAGAAAAGGAAAATTTAATCAAAGAGTGAAGTAGATCTTTTGAAATATCTTTTATAAGTACGATATACCTATCTTGATTAAAATATAATGATTAGCATCACCGCTGACTAATTAAGAGAACATGAGTAACGAAGACACTCGGGCACCATTAACACGCCTTGCAGACCTACCTTTGTCTTGGTTTCCGCTGTATTCTCCCGCATATTGCCCTCGGCGGAAAACTTTCAATTGAGGCCAGCTGTGTACATTGAATCTGTTTTCGCAGATGCTTCTTCCCTCGCCGAAGCAATCAATCTGTTCAGAACAGTAATCGATTCTTTAGGAGGCCTGAGTTCTATCTTTCGTATCAGGCAAATATGGTACTCGTATCACAATATCTCTTGAGAAATCGTGTTGAATAGGCTTTTGATGAGGGGGAAAGCTATAATCTTAAGTTCTATGGAGAGCTAAGCTGTCTATGAAGATGGAGCAGTGGTCTGGAAGGAGTACTCGCCCACTCTCATGCCCTTCTTCATCTCTGCACTGCATGGCTGTAGGGGCCTTGCACTAGATTTCTATAGCTCTAAGTAAAGTAACAATACAAACCTTAGCGAAAACAAATTTTCCCTTCTGAGCAAAATCCTTCGCGGCTTTGTCGAACTCAGGCTTTAATCTGGCACAGTCGCTGCACCTGAGGGGGAGGGGTGGATTACATTGTCATTTGTTTTTACTGGTTCCTTGTATTAATGGCACTATCCCTTTTTGAACAAGAAACGTTAAAGGTCGGGAGGGGACTGAGTTATCACTTAAGATACAAGCTAATTTGGTTAGAATAATTTCTTATTGGTAGTGGCGAAGAACACGGCGTCAAGGAGTGACTTTGTTACAGACAGAATTCGGAATTCATTCGATTTTCTTTTAAAGAGGTAAAATGGAAATGTTTTGAGTGCAATAAAATGTTAAAACAGTTCGTCAAAATATGTATTAGAAACACCAATGACAAGTAAGATTAACTCTTACCGAGGAAAAATAAATCATAAGCCAGACGAAAACTTTTGTGACATGTATAAATGTCCTACCTGTCGTACAACTCATCCGTAAACTTATAAACAACTTGATTCTTTATCACCCGTTTGTCTTAAAATAGACGCTCTAGGTTTGAGCCGTGTACTTAGGAAACAACCACTGATTATGTCTTTCTAAAATTTGCCCATGAAATTCTTTGTTTACTACTTATTCGTTTTTCAGTTATGTTGTGAGCACGGACCAAAAAATAAAAGTCAAAACTTACCAAGGTGCATAAAAGTCTACCAACATCGTCTCTTTGTCTTTCAAAAAGTGGTCAAAATCGTTGTCAGTCAATTTGAAGACTGGATCGGCTGGAGCGCCAAAAATTGTCCCTACAAGGGACAAGGCTATGGAAAGTATAGCCGTAATCATTTTTCACTTGTTTGAGGGATTCGGGTGCGATCTACGAGAAAATCGAAAATATTTATTTAAGGCACTCCACATTCTACCCTTCATATGTCATATTCGAGCACTCTGATTGGTTAATGTTGTCGCCTCCGCCAATCAATGAGTAGTTTTTGTATTGCATCACGTTATTCGAAGTGTAAGTAATGGGATCAATGTGGTATCACCCACAAAATTACCGGTATTATTTCACCAAAGATCTGGTTTTGCAAATTTTTCACTGATTTACCATCATAAAATCAGGCCAGAAATGTTTTCTACTTCACGTTCTTGTTCTATTGACTATCGCGTTGCGTGTATGTCTTATATCTGTTTACTGTATATCGTTTCTCTCACGGTGATTGCCTACAACAGGTGTGTAGTTTTGCTTAACTGTTGAATTAAATTTCAACCTGTCGGTGATTTGATTATCAAACAAGTGACCTGTTCAGGTAATGTAGAATTTGTTTATCTTAGTGATAGTAAAAATCAACTCAGTGTCAAGAAAAAAGCAGTCGTCGAGGGTGGGTTTCTCACACTGTGATACACATAAAATTATTTGGGTTAAAATAAACTCAAACACAAGTCAGTGCAATGGACGAATCAAATGTCGGTACTACGAGGGCAAAGGTCACCCAGGCTGCATGGAAAATCACAGTCATATCATGTGCATCCCGTGAAATGGGCGGATAATTAAAAGATCTATCAACTGATTGATCTAAAACTGCTCTTATTTGACTTTGTTTGCAAGGATTTTGTCTGTTTTCGTCCTCTCGAGTTTGCCAAATAAAAATACTCAAGCTTTTCGATATCGATATTAAACGCGACTTTGCTACACAAGCTGGAGAACTCAATATCGCGAATTTTCCTTGGGATACACGGAGACCTTATCTCGGAGACAATTCCCATTTTTGTACCAACCCGAAACTGAGTTCCCCATTGAGCTGGTTTAATTTCGTGTGATCAGCTGAGGATTTATTGAAGAAGCACAGTGATGTCGTCAGCGTGTGCAGCACAACGCCTGTTGCTGAGTCCTAGAAAGATTATTCGTCAACCCCTGAATCAAATATTAAGGTAACTGTAATAAAGGAAATGATCACCAACTTGGGTAGCTCTTGATTGCCGAACAATTTCTCCTGGTCAGCTTCTTAAGATGTGTATAGAGAACAGTATGGAGAATATGCATACTGATTTTTGGGTGTAGCGGGTTGATTGGAAATCATTCACATTGAAACTCTTTGGAAAACATATGCTAAATAACTTTCCAATACATTTATAAGGAACACTGATTAATAAAAAAATAATTTTATTTCCATTTGTACTCCGACTTTTACAAAATATGATTTTACTGGATTTATAATTAGCAGTGTGGCCGTTTTAATTCTTCATAGTTCATTTCTGTTTTCTTCCGCAACACGAGAGAGAGGAAGGAAAAATGTTTTAATCAGAGATGAAAAGACAAGGAATCGCTATCAGTCGAGCCAACAAGTCTCCATACTGATAAAATTATTATATTTCTTTTCTAACGCATTTCATTGATTTTTCGATGGACCAAATGACGACACTGGATCGAAGACTATCACGTTCAAACGATTCCCACCTGCAGATTGATTTGATAGGAACATCGAACCTGGATACGCCAAAAGAAATGTCACTAATTAATTCAGGGTGAAGAGAATTCTTCACTGAAAATCAGACAGCAATTTTGGGTTTAAAAACATCCTTGTTCCATACTCGGAATAACGTTAGGTGTCTCTCGCCTCTTAATTTAGCTCTTCACCGGGATTCAGGTTTTAAACCCGACCCACTACCACTGTGGGTCTCGCCAGTCATAGCATCCTCAGTGCTACCCTGGTGAGGTGTATTTTGTGTCTGGACCCCAGATCCAGATCCCACTTGTTCAGGAGACGCTGCAGCGACCTGGGGCTTAGCCCTTTCACCATCAACGTGTACCTCCTCACTGGGCTTAGCCTTCTGTGCACTTTTTGACACAGCATTCCTAAGGGCATCCTGGATGGCGCTCTCAATGTCTGCTTTCAGATCTTTCAGAGCTGAAGTGTCTGGTTTTGATGGCGCACTGCTTGGCTGTTCAGGGAGAGATAAAGGAAACTTCTCCTCAGGTTGAGCCTGCTGCAAATCAAACAGACACGGAAAGTTACAAAGAAATCAATCTTTGGATTGAATCGTTCGGAACATCGGTGTTCCTAAGCCTTTAACGGTCGCTTGAATTCGAGGGCCTTTTTCTTATAGCTTATATTCTATGTATTTTTTTCATTGAGGTATGTATTTTGAGGCACCTGAAATTAGAGCCGAGTTTCAGAATTAATACCGAGCGGAAGTACCTGCTGCTGCTTGTAGGTTTGTTGGTCTCTCTGTGGCTCTTGCTGAAATTGTTTTCGCGGCTCTTGCTGAAATTGTTGTTGTGGCTCTTGTTGAAGCTGTTGTTGTTGTTTTTGCTGGTGTTGCTGGGGCTCTTGTTGAAATTGCTGTTGCTGCTGGTTTTGCTGTGGCTCCTGTTGAAATTGCTGTTGCTGCTGGTTTTGCTGTGGCTCCTGTTGAAACTGCTGTTGTGACTTCTGTGTGAACTGTTGTCTCTGTTGTTTTGGCTGTCGGTTGTATTGCTGCCGGGAACCTTGTTTAAATTGCTGCTGTCGCTGGTGTTGTTGATTGTTATAATAAGCTGCCTGGCTGTTGACTCGAGCTGTACCAGGTCGACGGTTGTAGGCAGGTTTTCTGACAGCAGCAGGGCGCGGTGCAGGTCTCCTTTGCTTCCCAAGATGCTGCTCTTTCCCGTGACCCATTTTACTTCTGTAATACGGACTACTGGCCATGCCTTGATATCCGTAAGGACTACCAAACTGGTTGGGATAACCCATGGTATTCACACCGTATCCAGCTTGGGGATACGCACGGTTGATCTGCACATTCTGGGCTGCTAGGGCCTCTGGTCGATAATACCCGCGATAAGGCTGGGGCTGAGCGAATGCATTTACACCGGGACGAGGCGGATGAGTAACCGCGCCCGGAAAAGCTTGCGGATTGGGATTCACGTTTGCTTTACTTGCCGTCAGTTTCATTCTGTACTCTTTAAGGCGACGCTGATAGTTCTTGTAGGCTGCGATCATTTTAAGTTTAGCTCTATAAATGTCGAGTGACGACAAACTACCAAATTTCGACTGCAAAGAGTCTGGGCTCGCTTGTTGCTTGCCCAGAAAAGCGGCCAGGTTAGCTGGATGATGCGCATGCGCTGACGCACCGTAAAACGAGTTCATAAGAGATGGGTTCTTCGCGTGCATGTTTGCTTGATTGGCGAAAGTCGGCGCAGCGGCCGCGGCTGCTGCCTGAATTGCAGGAGCATGGTGCGAAGCTAATAATTGAGCGTGAGGCCTGTAGTTAATTGACTGAGCCAAAGGTGTAGCCAAACTGTTGACCAGCGGTGCACGTTGCGAGAACGTTGAGGCCACCGAATCCACATACCGCATCAGTGAGCCTGCGCAGAGTAAAATATATTGCAAAGGTTTATTACTTATGATATGTTCACGATTTTCACTGTCACCATGTCGATGATAGAAGTTTCCTCTTAGCCTTCATCGACGCAGTGAATAGTAACTACTCTCTTCACTCACTAACCTCTGTCTCGCTGTCCAACATAATCTCCAACGTATTGACCATACTTGAACAGCTTAATAGTGGGATAACCCTGTATGTTAAACCGCTGACACAACTGTTTGCCGTCGTTGACACAGTCCACCTTTCAAGAGAATAAATAAGAAAATGAATAAAATAAATATACTTAAGCATGAAACAGTGAATATATAGCTAAATATAAGTTAACTGGCAAACTATTTAGTGCCAAGCTAGAATGCGTCATAGCCGCATTTTCGCTTTAAGCAGCAACATTTCACATCGCACACGACCCCCTCCCCTCCCCATACGTACTAAGCACGGTGAACTCACCTTTGCAAACACATACATATTCTTTGAGGCGAGTTGGTCAGCGGCTGCATCAATCTCGGGACTCAGTTCTTTACAATGCGTACACCTGATAGAGATAAAATCAATGTCAAGCTACTAAAAAGTTAATGATCTGCGGAAGTTAAGATAAAACAATTGCTTGACGAGAAATAATACCCTTGAGGTCACTTCCCACCCTCTAAACTCTAAAACACAAAACAAAACAACACAAAAATCCGCGCTTGAACGAAACGTGCCATTGACTTGTCCCGGTAGCGTGTATACATCCTCGATCCCACCTTATTTGGACTATATGATTATTAATTTGAGAGGCTGCAATTCTTCTTATCGTTACATATTCCCATACATTCAACTGTGTTTCACGAACGTAGCTTCTCAAAAACCTCACTACATTATCTGGATTGGGAGGTGACAAAGTCGTAAAACACCTCAGCCGAATCCATCTTTCCTTTCACCATTAACAAAACGGTGGCTGATCATTTCAAGTCTGTGCATGATCATAGATTGAAAGGAATAAAAAAGACAGGTAGAGAAAAATGTTTGGTGGGGTCACATTCACCCGTGATTCTGCTTTGATCTGAATGGTTTCCACTCATAAATGTCAAGAAAACTATTCACTCGACTGAAAAAGAGCTTGACATAATTGATAAAATGACTCCAATAACAACAACACATGTCACTAAAACAACAGTTATGTTTGAAGTTAATAATTTTTTTTGGAGTCTACAGTTTGCAGGTAAGATCTCATAGAGTTGTGTTTTTTTTGTGCTCTCTGGACATTGTCGTGAATTTTCTATGTTCCTAAAACATTGCAATTGACGCCCACGATGTCATTCTAACTCTTCAAAACAAGGATGTGATGAAAGACCATCTACCTGCCGCCTGTTTATTAACTTGGAGAAGAAACATGTTTCTTACACTCCGTTAGAATTACGAACGAAAATACATAAAGTCCCATCTAATGGCTGTGAAAAACGCATAATTCTTCATCAAACATGAAGAAACAGCATTGAAAGCGAGAGCACTTTTAATAACTCATTTGCATGACAAACCTCTTAATTTGTCTTTTAACAATATTTGAATTGGAATAGATAAATAAGGGAGGGAAAACGCCCTTTAAAGAAGATGTTCGTTTGTACCAGTCAACAATATCGTAAGCTAGCGAACGCAGTCAAGCGTTTAATGCACGATTCTAAATGTCAATAAGTTTTCATGTACAACTCACCAAGGCGCGTAAAAATCTACCAGCATTATGTCTTTGTCCCGGATGTACCCTTCGAAGTCCCGTTCATTAAGATTGTACACATTATTGGAGCCAAGACATCCTGGCCAAGTAATTACAGCTAAAGCAACGAGAAAGGACAGCATTTTTAAGATCTTAGCTCCCAAACGCTAATGATATTATATTTCCAGGAGTTATATTTCATCTGAAGTGTGCGAAGTTTCTATTGGCTAAAGATGTTTAATCATTATTTATTTAAGGTAAATTACCTGAACTGAGCAACCCGCCGTCGAAGCAAGGATAAGATCAATTTATTTTCACTAAGAAAACACACCTTTATTTTGGCATTTTTCAAAATATTTACGTTTTCCTATTTATTCAAGGTTCAAAAATACGAGTGAAATATTAGGGAAAAGCAAATTGTGACTCAAAACAATTGTCACAAGGTGTCCCGTGCGGTGACAAAAGCTTGGGTCATGTCTCGAATGAGTTGTTAATCCGTCTTTTCTCTCAGGCGTTTTTAAATCAGATCACAGGTTGTCTTGTAAAGACAGGCGGTGCAAGGCTGTATACGTCCCTCCCAATTATTTCAAGTTCCAGTACCAAAAAAAAAAGGAAATCAGGGGTGCATTTGATAACAACCTAATCCACTTTTGAAAATAGATTAAATATTGCACATTCTAAAGTTCTTCAGCTCTTTTCAATCAGTCACTCGATGATGCTTCCTGGTTGCTCGTGTAAAATCCGACAGGTGAAATTCAATCAATATACAAATTACTTGGTTTATTTATTTTTTCAAAGATGGCTCATGGGCGTGCCCTGTATAATGTGGAAAATAAGCAATGGAAAGGCGGGAAAATGAAAGCAAATCACTACATAGATAGACCTCTCCGACTGGTTCCGATGTATTGGCGCGCATCACATTGTATAACCTGTAGGTCTCATCCTCTGCCAAACTCAAAAAATTTGGAATATTCTCGCAGATTTTAGGCCAACTTTAATAAGTTTGACTCTGTTTTGAAGTAAATCTGATTTAGCCGAGCCATTCTATAACAACTTACAGGGGAGAATGAACACTGTCTTCAAGTGTCTAAAAACTGTTCACCAATGTGTAGTTCCTCTTCGAAGTCCTAACCATGCGAGCAAGTTTCCATCAGAAAAAGTATGACATTTATCAAGTTTCCTGATATACACGTGCACTACATTGTGTAAAGAAGACATTCTTGCCACTATGGATGGACAGACCAAAATTACAAAATCTCGTTTTCCACGGAGTGCTCAGTTTTAAATCAAATGATTTGATTACGAGTTTTATGCGGCTCTTTGTGGTAACTTGGTCTGGTGTATTCTGTATGTCTCGATAATGGGTTCAAATATCTTTTCTTTGTCCCACGCTCGTGACAAGACGAAAAAAAATATTTCTTTATTTCTTTACCGAGCTCAGAATTTACCATCTCTCTCATTTCTATCTACAAACATAACGCTATCTACATTTCTGATCCTAGCAGTATGCTGGACGCGTGTCATATGAACCTTGCTCAAAGTGGAGTCTCTGTGGCTCAGTGGTAGGGCATCGGAGCGCGGAATCTGAAGGTCTGAGGTACGATTCCTCATGGGTCTCAGAATTTTTTCTTTGTCCAACGCTTGTGACAAGACGAAAAACATCTTTCTTTAAATATCCTATTGTTTGGCTGCACGTGAAAACGAGGAAATAAATGTTAAACGATTTCGGGTGAAATCTTCTGCAAAGCAGTCCTCAGCTGCTCGATAACTTTGCGCGTTGTTGGCGACTTCGAGAAAATTTCCTGAAAACTAGTTTTGATGGATCTGTAAGGAAAAAAAGATAAGAACATTATTAATCTGATGATATCAAATATCGCTATACTTAAAAGAAAAAAATACTCACGATTAATAACTTTAACTGAAAAGTAATGGGTCGTGTGAAATTCACCAAGGGGCATTTCTTAGCTATCCTGACTATAACCAGTTGTTTGAACCGTCAACTAATGCAATGACTTTTAAAAAGGGTCAAAGCAGCTCGTACTTGAGTTAAAATTTGTATAAACTGAGAGCGAAGCAAATCTATCATAAAATCAAGTGACAACAAACCGATCAGAAACCTCTCGATTCTAATCGCAGGTTTGCTCCTCAGAAAACTCACGGTTTATTTGCATACGACAAACATCTTCGCAGCTTTGGTAAAGTCTGCCAACAACCCTTCTAATCTAACTGAAAGGTACCCACCGTCTTGACATGATCAAATTCTCCATTTCTCGTGATTTTGCGGCTGCTGTGTTAATGATTTCATTCGAAATTCCCGCCAGGCGAGCAACGTTTAACCCGTAGCTTCTCGCGGCCGCTCCATTCACCAAGTGGTACAGAAACGTAACTGACGGTACGGGAGACATGACATTGTTGTCTTCGCCTTCCCCACCATCGGCACAGTGTTTGGCGCCTGGCTCTTCTGATGTCATAAATGCCATGTGGCTGTTGGTGACTTGGTTTGGGAATAATCCGTCCAGCTCCGCAAGAGACGGATAGTGTGTTACAAACAGAGTCAAGCTTGCTATCTGTGGGGAAAAATTAGTAGGATTGAAGGGAACGTCCTACACAATTATGGTATATTGCCGAATTACAGATTTTGCACTGAGAGGTGGTGCCTTCCTTCGGCCATAAGTGACACCAACCTTACTTATGAAGTGGTGAGCTGTAGCATAGGCAATAGCCGTGCCGTCATGGGTACTAGTACCGCGGCCTAGCTCATCCAGAATGACAAGTGACTTAGGAGTAGCCTGGGCAATGATGTCAGACGTTTCCTGCAACGAAAGCAATAGTCGGTCAATGAACTGTTACAGTGTGCATCTTAATGCTAAATTAAACTAATCACAAAGTGTGTACAACATAATGAAGTGTCGCTTTAAATCTTTTATTATCTCGTTACCGGCTTGAGTAAACAGACTTAACTGTAGATGAAAATAAAATAAATTTTCAACTTACCTGAAGTTCAACCATGAATGTACTTTGTCCTTTGTAAATGTTATCTGTGGCTCCCATCCTGTCAATATATGACGTAATTGCAATAATACAAAAAGTAACAAAGGACTAGAAACCAAACGAGCGTAAAAATGAATTTTGGCTTAGTAATATTTTTTACCTGGTAAAAATTGCATCTAAAACTCCAACCCGTGCTTCTTCGGCCGGTATAAAAGAGCCGACCTGGGAGAGAATAACAATCAGAGCAACCTGCGAAGTAAAGTGTGAATTAACTTAGATTTAACCTTTCTTAAAAACAACGACAGTAGAATACAACTGCTTTCTTCAAGGTAGAATCGTACTTGTTTTATGTAAGAACTTTTCCCTCCCATGTTTGGTCCTGTAATGATCATGCAGCGATTGCTGTTGACCTACAAAGAGAACAATCGGCAGTCAAACTATGTACTGCTAAACACGTACCCATAATCTTCCCGAAATACTCCAAATTCCAAGACCGACAGAACAGACATTTTCATCACTTTCCCTTAAACTCTAGTTGGGAGAGTTTAGGACTGAGCTCTCGCCTGTTGGACAATTGAAAGGAAAGGAAGCTAATGATGCCCCAAATGACCAGAATTACGTGAACCCTGTTAATCAGAGACACGCAGATACCTCACTACAGTTGCCATGTTTTTCAAGTCGATTTAATCGCACCTAGGCTTGCATCTCTGCTGTGCTTTAGACGTAGCCAAATATTTCACTTAATTTTCTGTTCGTGTTCACACTTGCTGCCCGTGCTCATAAACCTCCTGGTAATTTATAATTCACTTACATCCATTTGCGTATCATTCGGGACGAACTGTTCATTCTCTAAGAGAAGCGTATCCAACACTGGATGTCGTCCTTGTTTAATGTAAATATGGGCTTCACAGTCTTTTATGACAGGCCTGGAACAACAAAATCAAGACTGAAAAGGTTGTAATGAGTACTAAATTGTCGCTTGTTTCACAGCTCGTCGGTTGAGTCTTGCTGAAGTTTACTCAATCTCGCCTGATAGGGCGCCCGTAGAGATGGGGGAGGCTCTCCCATAGAAATTTACCCCAAGGGTTTCCTGAATCACTGAGACTTTCGACATGCGACTAAAAGGTAAATGGAAGAAAACAGGAAGGGCGTTCAAGATACGAGCAAAAATTATTCCCAAATATAGCGGATAAGAGAGGTTTTTCGTTGTCCTTCAAAACGAGCGTTGCTCAAGCAAACTTGAAGGATACAAATATCATCTCACCTTTCCGTGCAAGTCACACTGTTATGTAGTCAAAAACTACACAATGAGGTTTCAAAAAGGTTTATTCTAACAGAGGGTTTATATATATATATATATATATATGTATATATGAAAAAGACTTATAAATGTCTATGTTAAATGAAAAGAAAGAGTTATCAATCGTCGTTATAAATTCAAGGTTCATTTTCAGCAACGCTTTGCATGTTTGTCGTAATGTTCTATTTCTGTGGTGGTATTTGAACAGGTTAAAAATGGAATTAATGAAACCAGTGGTTACAACAACAGGACGACTCAAACGTGTTACAGTCACAATATATTTACTGCTGTTGGATGAGATGCCAACAAATATAGCACACACTAAAACGGGTATTAAACACAAAAGTAAGGTCAGTATAATAATTCTGGTTGTCTTCGAAGCTTTACAAAGTTGGAAGCGGCCTGCGGTGAAACTTGCTCCGATCGGATTCGATTCTCATAACGACGGGACACGAAGTAAACCGAAATACGACAGTAAATCATCACGGGCACGTTAATAAATGTAAACGAAGCACGAAAAACTCTGATCGTACGCTTTAATCTATCGACAAGAAAATGAAGGTTGGCAAACATGCCAAGACCCACGAGAGTCAAGCTACGTGCAGTAAAGAAGGTTGTATAACGATAGGTGTGTTTTATCGCTACAAAGCGCACTACACTTATGAGGGTTAGGTGATGCAAAGATGATAATATAGGAATAACGAGGATCAAGGAAAGAACGTTTCCGTTTTGGAGATCTGCCCGTTATAACATAAACTTGTGCAACGATGAAACTTGGTTGAACAACAATTCCCACCAACAGATCTGTACCTGCCTAGCAAACCAAAACAACGTTATAATTTGTTTGCAATCTAAGTGATGTCTTCACCAACACCGCATAAACAAAGGCACATGATGAGCCTCTGCCTCTGCAGTAAGTTTGCGGCTTATGAAGACTTTTTTCCTCATATAAATAGCCCAATGCTGCCACTTACATTAGAATATTTCTCGGTAAATTTAACTTTTTCCTGCGGAGCGTATGATTACATTTACGGAAACGCCTTAAATAAACGTTTGCAAGCTTGTGTCTTCTGATGACCGCTTAATACTTTGAAAAAATTTTTTTCGTGAAGTGCAGACTTTGTCCCCATACATATGTAAATGAATATATTTTATCTTAAATTTACAGTGTAGCTCAGTAGCTAATATTTTCAACTTTCGACAAGCAGACAATAGATCAAAAACAGAATAACACCTCACTGTAACAAAGTATTACCCCACGACGCATTTAATGGAGAATATTCCACAAAGTGCGCACGAACGATCTTTATTCACGAGTTGAGATGCATCAAAACTCACTCGTTCGCTGCGCTCACTCGTTCGTTGTTTGATGCATCGCAACACGTAAATAGTGATCGTTCAAGCACTTTCCAAGATATGATGTTTCTAAATCATATATGCTGAGATTTTTTCTTGCTGATCGACACATTTTAAAGATTGGAAGTAAACGATTGCGAAAATAAACCGTTCATCCAATCAGAGACAAAAACAACATCGCACTTCACAATGTAAATCTCATTTTGATTGAAATAATAGGACTTTTGCAAAGTATTCTCAAGTGCCATTTCTGACGGTACCGTGTTTGAATTACCGCAAGGTAAAAAAGGTCGCACATTGTAAAGTAACTTTCCACAAAGCATGAAGACGTGTTTCACTTAGTGTATTATTTCAATTGCCATTCCGAAAAGAATGAGAAGCGGAAAATACAAGTGGGCAGCTTATTTCTTTACCAAATCGGAAGCCTTTCGAGAAATCAATTATGGATATCACTGGCAGCCGCAAAAAATTTACTGAGTGTTAGTTCCCAGAGATCTGCACAATTATTGAAACACAGGTGTAATTGCTAATACCCTGAATTTTCTACACCTTATTCATGAGCCAATAGTTGGTGAGTAAGTCAGCCAATAGGGACGCTTATTTTACCGGCGTCGGGTTACAAAGATATCTTTATGGCTATTTCGTGTCAAGATAGGAAATCTTTTTCAACCTTGAATTCCTTTCTGATATGGGAAGTGCGTTAGATCTTTTACCTTCAGTAGAGTGATCAAATATTAATTTGAAACAGCCCTCACTTGGACTTTAAACTTTCAAGAACCCCCAAAAAGAACACAACGTCACAACTGAGGGCAACAACCTTCACTCTTCAGAAAAAAAAAGGGCAATACCTTCACTCTTCAGATAAAAAAAAGAAACCAAAAAAACAACACTTGGACAAAGTTTAATAATTTTAAGATGTCTCCATCACAAACGTAGGTAGAGTCACTATTCTTCGGTGCCCTGATATGTGCATCTAAATTTCAGCAACCTGACGCATTTGCCCCGAAATGTCCTGTTTCTATAGCAGTATATGAACGGGTTACAAACAGAATTAAGTAAACTAAAAGTTGATACGACAGGATGACTCAAATGTACTACTGTTACAACATAATTACTGCTGTTGGAGAAGATGCGCAAAAATAAACCATACACTGAAGGAGGCAGAATACACAAAAGTAAAGTCAGTATAATAATTCTAGTTGTCTTCAAAGCTTTCTTCTCCTTGGCAAAGTCAGCAGCGGCTTGCAGTGACACTTGCTCCGATCTGATCTGACTCTCATGTCGACGTGACACAAAGTAAACCGAAATATGACAGAATATAATTACGAAAAAGTTAAACATCGAAAAACAAACACGAAAAGCTCTGACTATCGGTTGTAATCTTTCGTCAAGAGAGTGAAGTACGGTTGGCAAACAAGTCATGACCCACGAGATGGCGACTGCCGTAATCAGGCGACGATTAGTACAAACAGTGGTGTAACGATAGGGGTGTTTTATCGCTACAAAGCGCTCAACACTTATAAGGGTGACATGATACAAAGATGAGAGAATGGGAAGGATAGCGAAGTAAGAAAACTCTTTTTCGTGTTGGCAGAATTGCTCCAAAGATATTCCCCTTAGAACGTTAATTTGTACGGCAATGAAACTTGGCTGAACAACAATTCCTACCAACAGATCTGTACCTGCCAAACAAGCCAACAAAAAGTTATAATTTGTTCGCAATCTGGGTGTTGTCTTCACCGCTGCGACCACCAACGCGTTCATGAGAATTATCACAGGCATGCTAAGACCATTGAGGATTATCGCGATGATGGCAAAGCTTGTCTTTTCTGTGTCATAGCTGTTGCTCCAGACAACTCTGTTCATAACACAGGTTCGTAGTTGGGGTTCCTCAGCGAAATCAGAGGTGTTCATGACCATTCTTGCAAACGTTGGTTCTGTTTAGTCTTCAACTGATTTGATATAGTATGAAGCTAGAGAAGTAATATACTCCCGAATAGAAAACTGTTGCGCAGAGCACTTAAAATAAGTATCTGATATGACGTACAACTATTATTTCGGGAAGCAGCAAACTTTAAGCACCCATTTTGAAGATAACAGAGCATCAAGCAAATGTAATTTCGTTCTAAAGGACATCAAGCTAAGAGGTAATGCGACTAATCGCTTCGCTAAGAATATATATCAATTTAACTCGCTTAAGTTCAATTATTGTCGAGGGATATTACGCAAAGCTCCCTCCTATTACATTTCGATTCCGCAAAATTTCGGAAACTGCCGAGTGGAAAATACTCAAATCGCAATCTTTAACGGATGTCCAAATGTACCTCACAAATTACTTTCAAGAGCTAGCCAGAAAAGAATAAAAGTTCACAGAATGCAAAGCGAGTACATTTCCCACGGTAACAAAACCGAGAGAGGGCCTTCTACCGAAAGTTACGTCGCAAAACCTTCTTTCAGTTACCGTGCGCATAAGAATGACATTTTAATGGAAATTTGTACAAGTGTTCCTTGAAATCGAATTCTAATGTCAGGTATTTTGACGATATCTCTCACGAGTCCACGAGGCGAACGAGTGAGAGTTAAAATCAGTACGAGCAGAATAATTCAAATCCGCAAGCGGATATGTTAGAACTCTGATTATCACTTTAAAGATATTACTTACAAGGACAATTTGTAAAGGACCGTGAATGCAGAGAATTTCAAAACAAATTCTCATTATGAAAAATTGTTTTCTCTCAGAAAAGATGTTAAATTCAGCGTCAGCAATGTTGGCAAATCTAAAATCCCTTCCACCATGCTGACAAACTCAGGACCTTAAATAGAAAATATTTCCCATTTGATAACAAGCCATACCTGGTAAAACCTCGTTGACTGGCCACGGTTGCCAAGGAGAACAAGCAGTCGAGCGTGGCGATATGACATACGGCACGCCGGTATCTTGCGCACGCTTCTGAGAAGAGCGCGAGAAATTCTAGCCACGCCTCCTGACAGCAGATTGACAGTTGTTCTCGCCACTGGCAAAGAAGTTTGAACTTGTCCTCTACGAATGGTGTCCTGAATCTTGACACCTGTTTCGTACTGGAAAAACCACACACAAAAGTGATTCATATCGAACCTATCGTCAGTAAATCAATACCTTAATACAAAACCGTTCGGAAAATTTTGTAGTTCGGAAATCGCACAGCGCTATTCACTGCACAAACCGCTATCAAATAAGCGAGAATTTTACTTAAAACTTACTTAAAACCGCACAGGGCTTACTTCGTTAAAATTTTAAAAAGTTAAGGCCACTCGTTAGTGATTAGGGATTTTATTAGTTCGCCTTTCTTCGCTCTACGACTGGTCTTGAAAACTTGTATCAGCTTCTCAACTAATCAGATAAAAAACTAAGACAAATAATGACTTGGTCCCTCGCGTTTATCCGCGCTGCAAGTAGTTTGCCTGTTTATATTTCGAGTGCTCATTGGCTCCTTGTTTTATGAACTTGTGTTCGAATTGCTGTTAACTTTGGTTGTGTCTTATGAATCGAAAAGCGCTCCAATTCAAGTAGCCAATGAGAGCTCGCGGTAAAAGCAAGTCATCTATTAAAAGCGCGGGAAAAACGTGAGTGACCACGTTTGTAATACTAGGCAGCGTTTGATTCACATTTCGCTCATGACTGATAGAGAGACTGGTGAGAACTTTTTAGCCTTAGTTTGAGAAGGTTTAAAGACAAAGGTAGGAGTATCAGCAGCAGAATTATCTTTTAAAAACTATTTCAAAATTAAGCAGTAATTCCTTTGCAATACTACAATCAGGCACCTTATAAACTGTTCCCCAAGGAAAACATGACTCATCACCTCTTTTTAAAGGTGGAATGATCAGTGGAAATTAGATGCAACGTTTTATAAAATGATACAACGAAGAGAAGAGGCTTAATGAGCTCTGGAGACTTACGCGCTTATTTTTATCCAGTCGGCAGGCACAGTCTTCAAATTCGTGTTCCTTACTTCGATTAAGAACTGAAATAAACAATACAAAAACTTTGGTTAAAACTCAGTTCCTATGACCTTGTGATCAGTTCATTCGGGGCTGTATAAAGCGCTGATTAGCGATTCGTGCTCATTTTCAACATGTTCACTCTTCTCTTCAGAAAATTCAAGTTTACTACCCTAAGCTGAGCAAAGCGAAACAATGGATTGAAAATACCTCGTTTCCTGAAACACAGCAGTAATCCAAAGATGGATGTCGTAACACCTGTCTAAACTCTGAACGATGGTTCTTTAAGTCGGTCAGAATCTTCTCAATTTCCTAATAAACGAAGAAACTCTTAAACAATTCATATTGAACGTAGAAGAAATTTTATAACAGTAGGTGAATTGAAAAACTGTGCGCTTTGTTTGAACATTTATTGGAACAAAATGGTCTCTGACTCACCAAATTACATTTCATTATCATGGGGAACTGCGTTAGATCACAAAACAGCTTGGTTTTGTCACCGTCTCTGGAAATAAAATGGAACGATGGCCAGGTAAGCTGAACAGAGATAGCAGTCGGCCATTTCTCTTTATTCTGATGAGCTAGATCTTTGATTTAGATTCAACATTTTTAGTTACGCACTGATAACTCGAAAGAGTCAGTTAAAAGTTTTAGCACATGAACTTTGACAACGCTACTTAATAAGAAACCGCAAAACCTAACTTTGCGTCATAAAACCGTCTACGAATGAATTTCATGGTTTACTCTCTCTCTTCCCTTCAATCAGTGCAGCTACAATTGAAGGCCTTCCACTGAAGAGACCTCGATTCGAAATTCCTGTGTTCTGGCTCGCTAACAAACAGTATCTACCCTGAAGTCGACGGTCTCTTCAGTTCCGGACTACTACATCTGTATAACCGTTTGGGCGTTGAAAACCAAACAGCTAAACTCTTATTTAAGGAATGTTAATTACTTGGCAGCCTTTTCATCAACCAGTCGAAGAAAATCTTCAACATCCTCCAAATACGTCGGCACCTGAAAAAAAAATTAGAAAAATAAAATCTTGGTCAAGCTTTAAGGTATGTGAAAAACGTGTATAATGACATCGTAATGTCGACACCACTTCATTGTACATACCTCAGTGAAAACGTTTCTTAGAAGTGAAGATTCAAGTTTGCTCGTGGCAACATCTTTGCTTGACTGAAGGTGTTTTGCAATCCTTACCAGAGATTTTGTTATTGTGACAAACTCTGCTGGTGTGCACTATGGTGAGCAATAAAAAAAAAACCATCATAAAATGCAGTTTTACATTCATCAGTATGAATTTTGAGCGTCACAAAGGTAGCTCTACAGTTGAAATCTGAACCAGGAGCAGATTTTTGTAGAGTTCTGATAGCAACCTCTCACATGACTTATGCAACCTGTGAGCCCAAAGGGGAACATTGTTTTGTGATGGCTAATATTTATGGCCAAGTTATGCGAGTTCGAAACACGGAGGCCTGGTCATTAGCACAAGGGATTTTCCACCGAGAAGTCTGGGTTCGAACTCTGTTCAGGGTTGTATAGGACCCGTTATTTAGACGAGGTCTCTATGAGAAGGTTGTTTTCATTAACAAATGTCCTTTCACTGTTAGCTTTCGGCCCTCTTGACACTGTTCACAAAAATAAACGTTCAGATAAAAGATTCAACTAAACTCAGGATAGTTTAGAGCGCGTTTTTTACGAAACAACTGTTGAACTTTGTTTAAATAACCGGCCTATAGTGTTCTGCTCTGATCTGCTCTTTCTTGTCGCCACCCTGTAGTGTAAATGGGTTAAAAAACAAATTTTCAGGGAAACTTAACGAAATGGTGAGGAATAACTTGCACTGAACTAGTATTCCGTCCAAAAGAAGTAGCAAATCTTCTTGGCACTTCATGTTACAAAATTCAGGACAAACTTTCGTCGTAAATGGCAATTATACTCAAATACGCGAGTAAAAAGCTAAGCAATTCAGTTTTTTGACTCGAGGACATACATTTTCCGAATCTGTTTTTTCCTCTTGCGCGAGACCATCCAACATCTTTCCTTCCCATACCCTTCTTATACCTACACTGTACTTCCTCTCGAAAAACAACGTTACTGTCGACCTGAACAAACCTTTTTATGGCAAATGGTGCATAATCCTCTCTCCAGGTCGGGAAGCTGCGACAAAAGGCCTTTTAAGGATGCTAAACATGATGCACTAGGACCGCACAACTCTGTCACGGCGTCAAGCCTCTTCTCGATCTCACTGATTGAAATGTACACAAAAGATGTTGAGTTGTTAGAAAGGAGATGAAAATTCTCTTTAAAGGGTTTCTACAACCGTGCACCTTGGTGCATTCACAGAACATATCCGTCTGTTGCGCAATGGGGACAACTACCTAAGCTAAATGTGCCTTCTATATGACACGTTATTAAGAAATTGTATTCACATAAAAGTGAGAAAAAGAAAAATACCCCAGAGGCAAGAATAGACAAAAACAAAAAACGGTTGAGGGTGGAAAATGGACTTAAAACAAAAACGTTCAGTGAAAAATTCAAGTTAAACCAGTCCAGATCCACAGTTATGATTGGTAAAAAACAACATGGGAAAGAGCAACCTGCACCTAACATCTCGAAGAGGTTGTGAAATCCATTTCTTTAAAAGCCTTCGCCCAAATGCAGTTGTTGTGTGGTTAATGATCCAGAAGAGTGACGACTTTTCATTACCATTTGTCTGTGGATAAAATTACGATGTTTATGCATCTTATAGTAAGCTAAAGAAATTTACTTAAATTTTGAATAACACTTCAATTTTCCATTTCTAAAACGTTTCATGCTCGCAAATTCTTGGAGCTAGTTGAATTTTTAGAGTTCTTGACTTATCAAGAAAAGTAATTCAATCAAAACAAGTGTAAATATCAGTCAAGCAAAATACCTGATTCTTAAATATTTCCAAGTTCCTCAGAGTTTGGCCATTTAATTTTAGAAATTTGTTCTGTACAGAAAATCTTGAAAAGTTACTGTGAATTAAAAAAAAACACATTTATCAATTAATACCAATTGAGAATCAATCAATCCTCACATATAAGAAGCATATCTGTCACATGCATTGCTCAGGAAATACTACTGAACTATTTGAACATACCTTATCGACCTAAAAATTTTTTCCAGCCTGAAGTCTTTAAGATATTTGACAAGTGCAGCAAAGCAAGACTGAACTGATTTGGGAAGCTTGAGGATTATTTCCAATGCTGAACTGTTTTCCTGCAGTTCCTGGGTAATGTTTACTTTGCAGAGTTCTTCATTCCTCGCTGGCTTTTGTTCCTCATAAAATTCAGTAATGCATTTCAGAGAAGTAGAATGATCAAAAAATTGATCAGGCATTCTTTCAAGTCTTATACTATCCTCTGGTCTGCATAACAGTAACAAAAAACACCATTAACCTTAATGCTTCTATTGATACCCGAACTTCTAAACAAAAATTTAAAGGGGTTCTTGCAAAATATGTTACAAGCTTATCAAGGAATGCTGGACAATAAGGATAGGGATTTGTTAGATACATCTTCCATAAATTGCATCATAACTTTAAAGAGAAAGAAACTTAATTTTTGGCATCCTTATATTTGTGAATTCAGAACATACTGCAATAATTGTTTGCTTTAGAATATTGACATAAAAGAAAAGGTATTACAACCCAGGTTTAACTATGGTGAGATCCTTTCTTTGAGCTTTGGTACCACCATGAAAAATTTCGAAATGAATTTTTGTGTATTATGGAGTGTTCTGTTAACATCACAGATTGGAGAATTCTGCTCTTATTGGGTAGAAATCAACCACTGAACTTGGATAGTCCCTGCCATCATGTAGTATATTCTCCTCTGACCCTTTAATGGGAGGTTTTTTCTTAGTTTTGAGGTTTCCCTCTAAATGGAGAGAGTTTATGACAAACCTTTGCACCCTTGTAACAAAATCCTTGATGAAGTTCTCTGTTTGGATGGTCAGGGATTCAGGCAGCAGTAATTCTTCAGGGCAGATGTGTTCCAAATGTGCCTCCAGCTCCATATAGCTTGGCCCATCTTGAAAGTCATCATAGATGACATCACCAGTGGATGGTTGAACTGCCTGAATATAAAATTTAAAACCAAACAAGAGGTCAGGACTGAGCCATGTGGTTATTATTTAACATGGTTTAAGGGTGTGAGGATTTGGAAGTTTTCATCCTAGAGAGACCCAAGTACATCTATTTTGATATCTGAATGAGAAACATTGAATTCTAGGACTGACTCTGCAGGGAACACAAGGGTCTTTTATGAAGGGACTTGCCTTGAGGATCTTTGTGAGGAACTCTAGGCTCCTTAAAGCAGGGAACTCCCACGAAGTTTTTTTTACAATGGACCTAATGCATCTGTCATACATTGTAACTTAGGAGGGACCGCACAAATTTTTTAAGGGAGTAGTTGACTTTCCAAGGGTTAGTTAAAAGTTAAGGTAGACCTGAAGACCCTAAGGAACTCTCACACAATTATGAAATTTACTTACTACCAATCCAAACAGCTTTCTATCACTGCTTATTTTAGAATCCTGTGGATCATCTTCAACAAGACACATGAGATATCCACTTCCCATCTCCACAGAATCTGCTTCATCTAAATCTTCCATAGTCTTCATATCTTAGTGTCATTGAGGTCAATACAAAATTGAATTCAAGTAAAAAATATGGCAACTGTTTGGTGAGAATTGCATATCAAGATGACAAGACTGAATGTTTTCAAAGTTTTGCAAAAAGAGTGATGAGGGCTTAAAGGATGGCAAATTGTTAATGGGGGGCTCTCATCCTTTATTCTCACCCCTCATGCTACACCCATCATCCTATTTCAGGCCTGCACAATCTCAAACAAAGGATACCCTCCCCAACCAGGGTGGTCTTTGTATACAATGCCTCCAATTCTCTTGTGAATACTTTACTCTTATTTTCTCCAGCAGCCTTTAATGCAGCAGTCTCTGTTTGTTTCACTACTCCAACTTTATGACCTTTACTGACCAACCTGAAAATATTTGGTTGTCATAATACAATGCCTGTAAGTCACTAGGAGTCAATTGTCGAAAGTCCAGTTCTTGGTTCCTGCTTCCTGTCAGCTTATCCTAAACCTTATAAATGGTCTAACTCACCAATGAAATCTAAATGGATCACTGGTAGGGCAACAGACCATAAAATCCAAAGGTTTGAGGTTCAATTCTTTCTGGAGGACTCAGCTTTATTCTCTTGGCCCTACTCTCATGACAAAACAAATAACAACCTTCTTTTTTCTTTCATATTCTAGCTTTTATGACATTCTGTAGCAAGAAGTGGTGAATAGGAAGGCGAGGCAACTTATCCTGATAAGGATGCTTGTCCATTTCAGGTAAATCTTAAAATAATGGGCTTTTTGGACTATGTGCATGTGAGGGTGTGGCATAGAAACATTCAAGTATGGGTAACAATCTATCTTCCTATCTAGAGGAAGAGGAATTTTTTTGTAATACATCCTAATAGAATTAATCACCTTTTAACATGAACATGAAGTCTGTGGGTGGGAATACTTGCTGTCTTAAAATTATGATCCCAATGGCACGTGATATTCAGTTCCTTGGCAGCAATCTGAAAAAATAGGTTAGAGTCAGAGTTAATAGTATCCTTAAAAAAATAGCAATAGATAAAACTAAGCTTTATCAATTTCTTTTTATCTGTGGCTGTAGCTAAGAAATTAAGCTACCGACTGAAATTTCATGTGAGGCTTCTCAAAGATAGCGTTCAACATCAAATGATTGTTAGTGTGTAACCTCAGAAGTGCCCAACATATTTTACCAAGCGATCACTGGCTAAAAATCTAGCTGGTGATCATTGCTTTTTCATCTACTGAATTCCCCTGGCAGCCAGCGCTCAGCAACTGCCCTACTTATCTTTAATGATATACCTCAGAATCCTCTCCAAAGAATCTGTATCTATAGCCACACTCCACAAGTAAAATGACATCAGGATACTTGGATTTAACTTCAAGAAACTGAAGTTCTAAAGGTGTATATGTGGATTTAGTCCTTAAGTTGAGAGGTTTATATCTTTCTGTTTCATTCTTTTCTACTACATTTTTGATGTTCTGAATTGGTCTTCCTGATGGACGTGATGTACAAGCAAATTTAGTGATATTTAAGTTTTCCTGATGAACTCTTTCATCAAAATCCATTGGTTCTGAACCATCACCATCCTTGTCATTGATAGCTTCACCATTGCTCTTGTTTTTATGATCTTTGTCTGGCTCAATTCTGTCTCCATACATTTCTGTGACTGGCAGATTTCTCAGCTTTTTGTCAACTTGTAAATCAGTCATGATTGAATCTTTTCTAAAGCAGTTCAATTTGGCCATTGTAGAACTACTCAATACTTCCTTATTGTTCAGTGTGACATGATCTTCAACTATTCCAGCTTCCTTTATGGACTGAGTTAGACTTATTCTTTGCCTTTTTGAATGTGAGCTTGGATTGTTCTTGTCTTTACTGTGAGATATATTACTGGCACACCTCTAATATTTTGAAAGATCACAAATAAATATCAATGAATTGAAACAATAAATCGAAATCCTCCCAAGCTTCATTTTTGTGTGTGTGTGGATTGTGGATTTCAGAGCCCAGCTCTTGCAGACACCACAATTGCTTCATGGTGGCATGGATAAAACACAGGAACAAAAAGTATTTGGTGCTCACTTGCATGCAAAGGTTCTTGAATAATCTCATAATCTCATGTTCAAAGTAAAATGCAAAATTTACTTCTTCAACTCATTGACTTAAAAGAGGCGGATGGGGAGGGGGGGGGGGTGGGTGGTGGAGGGGTTGTTCGGAATTGGCTAGGTGAGGTAGGGTCTAATGGTTGTTTATACGATAGCCCAAGTGTGATGTAAACAAGCTTCTTATCTTACTACAATATCGATATCAGTTTCGAAACACAATGTCAGTGTACCAATGAATAGCTCTTTTACTAGAAAGCATACCTTAGCACCCTTTGTGAGCTTATTTCCATCAGCTGTTGTCCTGCCGGTTTCACTGGAGGAAGGATCGTTCACCGGACAATGTTTGGTGATGAAAAAACTGGAAATCGTAGTCTGTGACTGATCTCTTGCTGATGAGCCACTCAGAGACTGGTTTTTGGCGGCTGATTGTGTGGAACAACGTAGCTTTCCGAGATTTAATTTTCTCATATTGAACTAAATATATTTCCCGCTCTCTTCTTGCCACAAGATTCCAAAAGCACGAGGAAGACTGGAGAGAGTGGTTACTACTGACAAGTAGCCAGCGGTTTAGCTGTTATGCAAATTTCCATCATGGCGGCCTTGCTGAGGAAATTTCCTCTTTGAATGTACAAATTCGTGATGTTGTTTCTAGATTCTTTTTCAATGTCCAGCCAAAAAGCGCACCAAGGTCCTTCTCCTCCGTCAGTCGAGCAGATTTTAGAAGATTTGGCTGCGGCAAGGGACGATGATGTCGTGTTTAAGTCGTCAATCGTAGCTGGAGAATCAGCCCAAATATCAAAGGGTAAAGGAAACAAGCTGGCCAGTCATTCAGGTGAGTTAATTTCTGGAGTTTACTGATACCTCATCACTCTTAGTTACGTCAATAATGTCGCCAAATTGATTATTGAAAGGTTATCGCAGGAAAGCGTTTTTTACTATCAGCAACAGCATATTAACCCATAACTCCCAAGATCTGACTGTTAATTTTCCTCTCTAGCTGCTATACATTTGCTTGTTAGTCAGCTACGATGATTTTGCATTAGATCAAGAGAACAACCTCTACCTGATAAGTTTTTAAATTCTCATAACCTGTATATAGGGTGAAGTTACATGTGAATCACTTCTGAGAGTTAAAGGTTTAATGGTTTCTCACAAGGTACATTTTTTGGTATTTAATTTCAGTTTATAGTTTTTAGCTGGTAAAAAAATTATGTTTAATCTGTGCAGATAGTGTCATGGATCATTCAGCTGGTGGAGGAGACACATCTGAAAGTAAAGGAAATGCAGACGAAATCAAGACAAAGTGTCAATCTAATGAGGAGCTCTATGGTGTGGTTGCTTCATTTTTGAAAGAATTTAAGACACTAGAGTCTTCTCAGGAACGTCTAAATAGTGTGGACCAAGATTTAAAATCAAAGAAAGAAGAATTAGACGAAGCCATCACCAAAGTGAAAGAAGCATGGAAAGTTGAAAAACATGACAGTTAGTGAAATGTCAGGGGCAAAGAGTTCTAAATTTGAATGAGCAAGCACTTTTAAATGTTTGTTGTGTGCAAGGTATAGGTCAGATCTGAACCAAGTACTTTTGTTAGGAATATGTAAAATTGCCTTAACTGACTACACCTCTTTTCTTGCAAAGGAAAGCTAAGATTTAACCCAAACTTTTCCATATTCTGAAGATGTATTGTTTTTTTAAATCTGTTTAGAGATATTTTGTCTGGATTCTTTTTAATCTGTTTCACAATTTTAATTTTTTTTTGTACTTTGAACACCTGTCAGGCAAGTTGACAAAAATCTATTTTTGTGATCACTCAGAATTTTTAGGGTGAGGGAGGGGTTTTTTCATTCTTCTCTATTTCTCCTGATTACTGAGTCTTCACAATTCCATAAACCCACCACAAAAAAAGATATAAAAAAATATTTTGATCTTATTGAATTTTAATCTTCATGATTGCCTGTCTGATGGGCAGTCTTTTTTTTTTTTGAGGTTTTTTTTCATGTATTCTCTTCAGCCTTAGAACTGGGGTGCAGAGGATAAAGTCCTTAGCTCCAGTATTGTAAGTTATTATTTTTTTTAGACTCTTTATACCTTTTTTGTCAGCGTGCAGTGTCAAAAGTTTCATGACTATGATTATTTATTTTAATTCAAAGTATTTAAATCAGGTTTAAGTATTGCCATGTGTTATGGTGGAAAAAAATAAATTGAATTTGTATTTGAAAGAGTTTGATATCACCAGGCATGGTTACTAAGCCTTGAATTGTTCCAACAAGTAAGCATTCAAGTGTGAAAGTCATTTTCAGCAAATATTCCTGGTGCTGGAAACACTTTGTATAAAAAGGAGTGTGAAGAAGGAGAGATTATAGGCATAATCGATGCCTAGATCTGCTAAAGCCAAGGGTAGGGAGGGGTAACAAGTTCAAAATGAATGTAAAATTGTAAAAATTGCCATGTTGAGCAATCTGCATAGAGTCATAGGATGTCCGTTACAATTTAATTTCTATTTCGTGCAAAACACAATTTACAGGTGGTTTGAAGAAAAGTTCAAAACAGTGTCAACCTATGTTTCCTTGCGTGACCTGCGTGATCTGAATTGTGTTTGACACGTGCCGCCTGACCACTGGACCGAATCACACGATTGAAAAGAAGATAATCCTGTGCTTTGCATCTGTGTCGAAATTTAATCGGATATTTGCTTCTGCTACTGCTTATAATCTGAGTAGGAGACGTGCCTGTCGTTATGAAGATCAGCATGTACCATGCTGTTTGAATCTGGGATCGGTTTAACCAATCATTTTATCTACGTTGAACCAATCACGTGGCAAAAACTTTATTTGCACGTGCAATGATAAGTGGTTAAAGTTCGGTGGTAAATAAAGAGATATTTTTGAAAATTTTACCGGTGAAAGGTGGACATTTCTAAACAATTCATTATGATTTGTTGGTAATATTTATGATCCACACTTCAGTATGGGAAAAGATCTGGACCTGGTGTATTCGCGCGAGATGTTTCAAAATTTAACGAAAATGCGCGAAAATCACTGCTACACGGACGTTACTTTACGCGTCAAAGGAAAGATATTTCATGCTCATAAAGTGTTATTAGCCACTTCAAGCCGCTTTTTTGATGCAATGTTTTCTGCCGAGTTGAAGGAAAGTACGCAGAATGAGGTGGAACTTCAAGGCGAAGATTTAACCGCAGAGGCCTTCGAAACAATTTTAAATTTCATCTACTCCTCCGTTCTCCCGCTAACCGAAGATAACGTACTAGACGTTTTAGAAGCAGCCGATCATTTGCAGATACTTAGCGTGGTTAAGAAGTGTTCTTTATTCATCGGAAATAACCTTAGTCGAGATAAATTCCACATGGAAACTCAACTGAAAATTCACAGAGTTGCTGAGCGGCATAATTTGACTGAACTCCGTGAAGAAAGTCTTCAAGCGCTCGCTCTGAAGTTTGGAGAAATTTGCGAGGAAGATGGATTTATGAAGGACATCACTGTAGACGAGTTAGAGCTTCTTCTTCCGCGTAACGATCTAAGTGTTCCCTCGGAAACTTTTCTTTTCACAACCGTGATCACTTGGATGAAGTACGATAAAGAAAACCGATTGCCACATGCGCCAAGGCTGCTGAACAAAGTTCGTTTAGCACTTGTCGACATAATGGTTGTGCTATCAGAACTTGAATCGGAGGGGTTCAAAGACATCCCTGAGTGTTTTTCGCTCATGCACAACAGCTTATCACAGCATGTCCGACCCTTTTTGTTTTCTTCATTTGCTCAAGAGAAGGGAATGCCACGCCTCTCATCGAAGGTAAGTACTTTGGCCTTTGCAGTTTTGCTGCATGCGTTCATGGTTAGAGCGTGGGGTAAGGGGAAATAGTAACAGCATATTATTGTCGGTACACCGATTTTGGGTCAGATACTTAATCTGTTAGAGTGGGTTGATCATAAGTCAGAGGCATCAGGGGGTTTTTCATTAAAGGTTGGCCTACACCAGAGTCTCACTTGACTCTAACAACATTCTACAGTTTATATATGTTATTCACCAGATGGGAGGTCCGTATTGGGAAAAACTGTGCCCGAGGTCTTGGTTACACTAGACAGAGGGCACAGTTTTTCCCAATACCGACTGACCTTGGCTGGTGAATAACATTTTTATTTTTCTCAAACCTAACAAATGATTGCAAAAAGAACTGCCCACTGTGAGCAGGCTGGATGGGGAGAATACTGCCCACTCTCCGAACCAATCAGATTGCAGGATTTGTAGAATACCACTCGCTCGTGAACTGAGGAAAAAATAATTTCAATCATTATACGTTATTATTTTTTGAATGAAGCTAGCAACAAGAGTAGAAGGTTCGTATGCACCCGAGGAGCCCCCCTCATAGCCTCAGCTATATTGACACTGTTTTACCTGCTTTTGTGCACTAATTTTGCAATTTCATTAATATCAGGTACTTAGTGCCTGAGAAGGAGTGCCAGATGGGAAATTTTTGGCTCCAGCTCCTAACTCAGTTAATAAGCATTGCTTTAGACAATTGCAGCTCTTTGTATTTCTTCCTTTCTTCTTTAAGCTAGCATCTTTGATGGTTGTGCAGCTCTTCCAGGCCCTGCTCATGCCATGGTGTAGGGTCCATGTCTGAAAGTTTTTTTGTATGCTTTCAATAAAAGCACATATGGGGTGTGTGTGCTCTTGAATAAAAAATATGAATCACTGTCACATACAATTTGTTTTAGAAAATTTGGAGATGTCTCAGGACAGCCAGCTCGTAGCTCTTATGCTGCACAAAATTGACACAAAACATCTAACATAACGATATCTTTTTAACAGTTTATTACAACTATTGTTGATTTTTTTAAGGCCCTGGTTTCATTGTCATGCTTGTCTGAAGTCAAGTACTTTGATAGTGTGTCTAAATCATGGAAGCCATTTCCTGGTCTTGAACTACCAAGTCTTCAAATCAAACCAGCAGCACTGTACTCTGGAAATTATTTGTTCCTCTTTGATGAGAAAGATGTCCATCAGCACCAGCTTGATACACATGCTTGGAAAACATTACCACCTATGAAGAATACACATTGTGATTTCCAAGTGTGCATGCTGGAAGATTTCCTGTATGTTATTGGTGGCAGTGAAGTTAATCACACTGTAGTATCAGAGAGATTCAGCTTCTCAAGGAAAACATGGCAGCGCCTTTCTTTCCATATAGATCAAGGTCTGTATGGCTGCGCCGTGGCTGTACACAATGGCTATATTTATTCCATTGGTGGCTCTTGGGCTGAAGGAGGGGCAGATCGTGGGGTGTTCAGATTTAATCCTATGAAGAATGAATGGACAAAGTTGGCAGGAACAGTTTACAGCCACACCCAGGCCTGTGCCTTTGAAGCTGGGGGAAGATTGTATGTTGCCGGTGGTAAAACAGACCCACCCAGCAAGCGTCAAAGGGGACTTGTTCCATCCAGCTATGTTGAGGTATATGATGAAGAAAATAACCTATGGTGTTCTGTTCCACAGCCTCACATACCGCCTGGTAATTTTGGAGCTGTGGAGATTGAGGATCACATTTTCTTTATACTTGGTAACATTGCCTTTGACAGTGGGATCCGAATTGGTGCTGAGGAGGTTTATCATGTCAACATTGAAGATTGGGAGCCAATTTCTCAGCATGATACAGATGCAGTGTTTGTTTATATGCCTGTGAACAGAACTGAGACTGATCAAATGAAACAAGAATTGACAGAAAATCATGAAGCTTCAGATGAGCTGTTACTTGAGAACAGTTAATTGTAAAAAAGTATCTTTGATATCTTTGAAGAATGTTCCAAGTTCATCATTATAAAAATGCCCTTATGGGGATTGTTAAGGTCATAAAAACAAAAAAGTCAATCATAGAGATTTTGAATTTAAGTTGCATTTGGAGACTATTTTAGTGAGATACCATTTAACCATTGACCAATTAGGTGTGATCATCCTAATAATCACCTGAGTCCATATAAACTAAGAAAACACGTCAGCACCCTGGTTCCATAGAGAGACATCAGGCTTAGACTTTTTCAAATTTATAGGAGGCATTTCGAAAAAAATTGTGCAAACAGCATTTTAATGAAAAGCCTAATTTGAAATCAGTGTTGATATCTTAATGCAATATAAATAAAACCCAAAGAAATGTATGAAGCCGCATAGTATTTGATAATGTAACAGTAATGGAGAATATTCTACCAATCCTTCACAACCGCCCCTTTGTCACGTTACGTAACACGAATCCCATATTGGAAGGTATGTGTCAGTCTTCCTTGATTTCATTTTGATTTAGAAATTTTTGTATTGAGTTTCTCCTCTGAGCGCAGAATGAATCTTAAAACCATAACGTTCGACTTGCTTTGTGCCGTGATTAATCAAACAGAAAGAAAAACGAAATATTTCCGTCACGCAAGACATTCGTCTCAGACATCTGGATCATTGTCAATATCTGAGCAACTGCACACCTACCACTCACCGAACCACTTACGGTCATCTTGTGGTTAATGTTGGGTTGGGGAGGGGCTGGTGTGTAGTTACTCATGTTGCGTGATTATTTGATTTCCTGGTCACACGATGATTTGCCCCAGTTTCTGCTCCTCCGGAATCAGTAAATTCCTACATTTCAAAATGGTTGTAAACAATTCCGAGATTCTTTTGTCCAAATGTGCTCAGTTTAGAGGCGAGGAGCAGTTCATTGATGTTCGATTAAAAGTTGGTGAAGACATCTTTTCAGCTCATCGCATCGTGCTGGCTGCGAATAGCGATTATTTCTACGCCATGTTTACAGATGGAATGAGAGAAGCAAATCAGGAAGTGATCGAGCTGAAAGACGAGAGTATTTCACCTGATATTTTAACGATCATACTGGACTCCATCTACACCGGAGAGCCTCACCTCAACGAAGAAAACGTGTTTGAAGTTCTTGCTGCAGCAGATCATCTTCAAGTGACGAGTGTTGTTCAACAGTGTTGTGATTTCCTGCTGACCGAGTTTGTGAAGCTTCGCTTTGATTTTGAAAAATTCTGCCGCATCTGGAAAATCGCTGATAGCCATGGCTTGAAAGATCTGCAAGAAGCTGCCGAGTATAAAATTGCTAAGATGTATAAAGATGTCTGTGAAAGCGAAGAATTTTTGACCCACATCGAAGTAGATCAGTTATTCAGCCTTCTCAGCCGAGATGACCTCAGTGCACCGACCGAGACATTCATCTTTAAATCGGTGATGCAGTGGATTAAACACAAAAAGGAAGAGAGAATGGAAGTTACGGCCAAAATTATTGGAGCCGTTCGTCTGGGGTTGGTGAATATCAGAGAGGTTATAGCGGAGCTCAATACGCAAGAAATGCGAGTCATTCCAGAGATTCACACGCTTTTGCACGAATCACTGTTGTACAGCTACGAGCCTTCAGCTAGCTCCGAGTTCGCTACCAACAAAACAAAACCAAGGTCCATGAAATCGGTAAGAAAACCACTTGTTTATCTTTCTAGATCTCAGGAAAGGTCCCAGGCAGGCTAGTGGGCTAATTAGATGCCCTTTATCCTAAATTAAATTTTATTCAAATAGTAGAACAAATACAACACAAATAAAAGACAGGAAAAGAGGAATCACACCTTAAACAAAAGATAAATAAAGTCAGAATTCTCCAAAATTGCAGAATAAGGCCAACGAAAGACTTCTTTGATTCAAAAATGTTTCCAGGCTTACTAAAAGTCTAGCAAAATCCTGATACAGTTATAAATTAATGAGAGCTACAAAATACGATGACATAACTTGGATATTTTCGAAGGGTGTGGGAAAATTAAATGGTCTGTCAAAGATATTGTTCGAAGTCACATGATCACAATTTGACGTCGTTGGTGGGAAGTGTCGGAGATTTATGGCGGGACCGTGAAGAAAGGGATCAACTGCATATCGTAATCGATGCAGTATTGATAGAGTTTACCTTGAATTTTCATCAAATCCATGATTTTCATCTCACCCGTTGGTATTCTTGATAGGTACTTGTGGCCATTACTCCTCAAGCCCAGATGCAGTACTTTGATTTTGAAATCAAAGAATGGAAACCTCTTCCAACCATGGCTCAGTTGACTGAGGCAAATGCGTGTTTCTGTGCAGAGTATGTCGGTAGTCACCTGTATGTAGCGGGAAAAAAGGAAGAATATTTTGTTACTTATCGATATGATACCGTTAGTAATACTTGGAAGACGCTACCGCCTATTTTAGGGTGTGAGCATAAGATCGATTCTTTATGTTCTATCGATGATTATATCTACGCAATCAGAGAATCGCAGCCACCTCATAGGTTTAGTTTAAAAACAAATCAGTGGCAATCCATAAATTCATTTTACATCACAGGAGTTCGTCCAAACACATTTTGTTGTAAAGCGTCCGCAGTTTTCAACTCGTGTTTGTTTGTAGTTCATGGTATTGATAGAGAGATGAGATCTACCGGAAGTGGGTTTCCTAGATATGAGGATAAACCAGCCGTGGTTTTTTGTTTTGATCCAGAACTAAATCAATGGAAAGCTAAGGCATCAGCTAATTGTGGTCATTTTAATTCCAGCCTCTTTGTAGTAAACGGTAGACTATGCATTGCAGGGGGCATAGGTTCTATTACGTACAATTCTGTCGCCCCAGTTGAAATTTATGATGAGCAGAACAACAAGTGGTCTCATGTTGAACAAAGCCACATTCCATACAACAATCTCGGTGCGGTTGAAGTTGAAGGGAGGGTGTATTTCATTATCAACAATTTCCCAATTGATAGTGGAATTAGGATTCCACCAGGAGAAAAGTATCCTGTGCCTTTAGATGAATGGGAGAATCTTAGAGAGGTTGATTATAACGCAGTTTTGTGCTACCTACCTGTGAGGAACGAGAGTTTAACAGCAGAGTAATGCTTGTGATTTGAATTAAATTTGCTGTTGTTAACTGTGTCGGCTGAAGAATAAATACAACTTTCAGCTTGTCTTATTAGAATGCTGGGGTGTTGTCCTACCTCAAAAGCTGAATGCTTGGATTTTATGAATGTCGGTAGAATTGGTTCAGTTTTAAAAGACGTAAGTTAAGGGTCGGGCTTTGTTATTTACTACCGATAGTTGTGGGGCTTTATTTACTTGTTAACAGGGATTATTCTCAGTTATTTTCCTAAATCACTTTCTTGGTGTCAATGCATCACTGTTTTAAAAAGGAAGCCTTACCGTTTGTTATGAGTATTCAACTTGAATAATAAAGACTAATTGATGGATCAAAAACGTGCCAGCTAATTCTTTTCTTGCTTAGTTAGAAATAGTTTTCTGGTCTTCCCAGGGAAGAAAATTGAGACAGCAGTTCATGCCGCTATAACTAAGATAGTCAATCCTTTTTTTGACACACTACTTCTCATAAAAAACACCTCTTTGAATTTTATGCGTATGTACCTGCAAAATTGAAAAATAGTCACGGTTGTTGTATATCCGCTATGTTCTCAGTTATGGTCGGATTGAACTTACATTCTATAGTTATAACATCAGCAGTGGGTTGGAAACCACTCTAAATAATGTTCGGGGTATAAAATCTATCGTCAGTGTGTTTCTTATCAACTTTTTACGAAATACAACCGGCTTTGAGAAAGCCTTGAACTGTATGAAATGATAACGCTAACAGTTCTCGTGATTTTTATCCTAAAAAAAAAGTGTGTATATATGTAATTACAGCAGAATGCAGGGATAACGAGAATTTAAAAAGTAATTCCACGTAAAAGATATGACTTAAAATGTGGTGTTATATGAAGAGAAGATGTTAAACAAGATGTACGTCATACGTTTGATGAATTAATCCAATGATTTTAGGAAAAGTTTTGATTTATTTACCACATCGACCTTCTTCAGATATACCACTATTAGTTTCCAATGTAACTGCAAAAAGATTATCGTCGGGATTATGCCCCAACAGAGACCCTGATACTGATATCTTTGCAAGCTAATCTTTGCATCACTGGGCGTATGTCACCGGTAACTAAGCAACCAATTAAAGTGGAAATTAGCATAGTTGTCAGTGGGAGGTCACGCGATCACGTATAAAGACATTCTTGTTTCTTTCGAAGTTTTTGCAAGCAGAGATCTTTGCGTTAAAACAGCACAAAGATGGTGGCCCATTCTAGAATTCTCCTCTCTAAGTGTTCCCAGTTCCGTAGAGAAGGAGAATTTATCGACATACGTTTGAAAGTGGGTGATACACTTTTCCCAGCTCACCGAGTTGTACTTGCTTCGTATAGCGATTATTTCCACTCCATATTTACAGATGGGAAAGAAGCGAACCAGGAAGTGATCGAAATGAAAGATAAAAGCATTTCACCGCAGATACTCAAGATCGTTATGGACTCAATCTACACTGGTGATCTTCATGTCAACCAGAAGAGCGTATTTGAGGTTCTTCTCGCAGCTAGTCAGCTTCAAATCTCAAGTGTTGTTCAACTGTGTTGTGATTTCGTAAAGAAGGAATTCATAGAAAACGGAATTGACCTGAGGAACTACTCCGTGCTGTGTACAGTCGCCGAAAGACTCGGTTTGAGAGATCTGCTAGAGGCAGCAGAGGCCAAGATGGCATCCATGTACAAAGATGTTTGCGAAAGTAAAGAATTCCTGACTCACATCGATGCAGATCAACTACTCAGCCTTCTTGGTCGAGATGACCTCAATTCACCCTCCGAAGCTTTCGTCTTCAAATCAGCGCTGAAGTGGATCAGACACAAACGGGAAGAGAGGATGGCAGTTGCTGGAAAAGTTATCGGAGCTGTTCGCCTGGGGCTGGTAGACGTTAAGATTGTGATCGAAGAGTTGAAAACAGAAGAAATGCAGCGATTTCCCGAGGTAAACATGCATCTACAAGAATCCATGATGCATCACTGTATTCCTTCACATGAATTTGCTGCAGAGAAAATGAAACCAAGATCAATGTCTCCGGTGAGAATGTAATTCAAGTCATCTTACATTTGCCTGTTTATATGAAAATTTCATTTATTGTTTATAGCATACCCTATTCACTCGACTAAAGAGAGCCCGGTTTCATAGACTCTCTCAGTTCTGAACAGAAGAGGTGTGACACTCTGACTTAGTCCATTGTTGCCCCAACATTTCCGATTGTGTCGTTGGAGAAAATGTGAAATCTTCTCGGCCCTTTTTAAGAGAAATTGTCAGGTTACCTTTTTTCAGAATTTTCATCAGTTCTGGAGTTACACTCTCTTTAAACCTCTGTCTGGTAATGCAATCAAGTCGCTCTGCCTACCACGTAAGTCCGGCGGATCAGGACGAAAATTTTCTTATTTAATTTCGTAGCACACTTTCTCCATAGTAAAATCGGTATTACCATTAAATTTATTCATTTGACGATGATGCTTAAAAATGAAAAAGCTTTAAAGGTTTGTAATGAATAGTCTCTCTTCTGGTGCATGTAGCTTCATGTGCCTCGCCGCTATTAAAGTGGTTTGCAATGAATAAGTATACGAGCTTCCGTTTTGAGAGTGTAGAGCGTTTTATTCGTTAAAAATCCGTTGGTGTCAAACTCTAGACGTTACTCCTAGGCTTTCTTGTAATCACTAAAGATTGATTTCAAGTTATAATTAATTGATCAAGAAGCGATCTTTTGCAATGGAACACTGAAAGTTTAACAATCGTATCATTTTGTTCCCAGCTTTTATCAAAGCCTAGTTCAGCATAATGATTTTGGTATCACTTGCGTGCTTCAACGAGATCATTTTCATTTCAAGTTTTTTTTTTGTTGTCATTTCAGGTTCTCGTGGCTATCCATCCTACTCGAATGTATGGAAGTGAGTGGAGGACCAGAGCCGACTTTTGCCCTGAACTCGCTTTCGCTCGATATTTTGATGTTGACACCAAATTGTGGAAGCCTTTGGCATCGGTTGCTCAGCTAGATGAAAGGATTGATGTATGTTGTTATGCAGAATTGATTGGAAGTTACTTGTTTGTAGTCACAGAGGTGCAGATGCAAGTTAGGAAAGACCGTGACTATGTTGTATACCGTTATCACATATTAAATAACAAGTGGGAGAAACTTCCAGAGTTGAAAATAAGGGAATCATATGACCTATGCAACCCATTTGAACTATGGGACATACGGAATAAGATTTGCGCATGCTCAGTCAGTGGGTATTTGTATGTCATTACTCAATCAAATCCTCCCCAAAGGTATTCTTTGAGCACTGGCGTTTGGCAAGCTGGGGAAGAGTTGAATTTTGTCAAAAATGTACAACGTGACAAAGAAAGGTTCGGATTTGTGGCGGCAACAGTAATGAATTATAAAATATATGTAATTCATGGCTATCAAGCAGTTGATAATCATACGTGGGTCGACAAACCAGCGGTAGTGCATTGTTTTGACCCAGAGAAAAATGAATGGGAACGTAAAGCTTCGACCTGCCATCCTCATTTTGATTCTAGTATTTTTGTAGTCAATAACAGACTATGTGTGGCAGGGGCTTCACACAGAAATCGTACAGGGGCCCAGGTGGTGGAATTGTATGACAAACGTAATGACACCTGGTCTGTTGTGGAGCAGAAACATATCCCGAAAAACAACTTAGGTGCATTTGAAATTGAAAGGAGGGTGTATTTCTTAATTAACAATTTTCCTATTGACAGTGGTATTAGAATTCCTCCGGAGGAAAATTATCCTGTCCACTTAGGTGATGAATGGGAAAACTTAGCAAAAGTAAGTGGAGAAGCAGTCTTGTGTTATTTGCCTGTCAAGAAAGAAAACTTGAGATAAACAAAGAAGTGACAAATCCAAGGTAAAAATTTTAGACATGTAAAAATCGGTTAACGAACGGAATGGTAAAGAAAAAGGTCTAGATACTTGTTTTGATGTAGTTTACTGAAAAGCCTTATTATAGTACTCAACACACACTATTAAAATTAACTGTTGTTTCGAAGAAGTAGTTTTAATAGGTGTGCAATAAATATATCTTATTATATGGTTTTGTATGCAGTATCACTGAGTATTTTTACGAATTTTGTTGTATTTTGACGAGCCCATAGGGGAGTCAAATTAGAAACAATGAGTGCAGTGCATTTGGATAATATATGCAGTTGGATAATGAAATAGGTTATTGTGTGGTTTGTGTACCCTTCAATTAGCTGAGGGTATGGCACATGAAAACACAATTTGGTTTTCAATACGTAAATTGAGTTAAGATTTTAAGATAACATAGTTAGAAATGAGGAGGAGTCATGAAATAGAACTGTTGGTTATGAGTATGACTCATGGTAGAGCTGTAGAAAAAAGTACTAAAGTACTAAGTATGCAAACTGAAAACTGGCAAAGGTCAAGAGGTCATAAACTGATCTTAGTCTTGCAAAGGCTTAATGAGTATGATACTTTAACGCTCTGATTGATTTTATTGTGCCATGTAATAACCTGATTGCATAATAAAGTTGTGAATTTATTGGTAAAAGGTTTATTTTTACTAAATGGGCTTTAACAATAAATGATAAACCCTTTCACTCTCAAGATCTTGATGTTAATTCTCCCTTCTAGCTGCTACACATTTCATTGTAACTTGGTTATACGAATTTGTTGTTGTTAGATCAAAATAACAACTTCTACCTGATAAGTTTGAGTATTCTCATAACCAGTTTGCTGGATAATGTGAGGATTTTATATAAAGGATTTTTTTGTTAATCATTTATGGAAGTTAAAGGGTGGGTTGACAATGAAGGAAAAACACTAAGAAGAGAGTGCTCGCGCTCCAGAGGAGTCGATTCTCGTAAACGGCGAGTCGATATTATTGATTTTCAAGGATTTCTCTTAGTTATAACTACACCTTTTTTGCTTATTCCAAAAAAAAACTGAAAACTCTGTCACTATATTACAACCATCTGTTATGTTTGCCCAATCCTACATTTTGAGCATTGCCAAAAGCAAAAAACAGATCTTTTCCCTTTCTTCGAAAAGAGACATCGCTCGTTCAAAATTTGAACTTAATTCACCATTTGAAGATACCTATCATCTGTTTTTCAACCCTTCCCCCTTCCTCTCGTAACTTGAAGGTGTTTGCGTGACCGTTGTAGATATTTGATCACGCAATCGAGCGAAAGTAATATCTCGTGTATCGTCTTTCGCATCAATCGTCTTTCGCATCAATCGTCTTGCAAAATGGCTGCATTATCTGAGATTCTCCATTGCAAATGCGCTCAATTCAGAGATGAAGGTCAATTTATCGACGTTCGATTACAAGTCGACGAAGACGTCTTTCCAGTTCATCGTATCGTGCTGGCTGCGAGTAGCGATTATTTCTACGCCATGTTTACGAACGGAATGAAGGAGTCTAACCAGGAAATTATCGAATTGAAAGACGAAAGCATCACGTCAAATGCTCTAAAGATCATCTTAGACTCCATCTACACTGAAGATCTTCATGTCACCGAGAAAAACGTGTTCGAAGTACTCGCTGCAGCATTTCATCTCCAAGTGACGAGTGTTGTACAACGCTGCAGTGAATTCCTGAAGAAAGAATTTGTTCAGCTCCGACTGGATCTGCAGAATTACTGTCTGCTCTGCACGGTTGCCAATAGACACGGTATGAAAGATCTGCGAGAGGCGGCGGAGAGCAAGATGGCATTAACGTTTAAGGATATCTGTGAAAGCGAAGAATTTTTGTCCGTTATAGAACCAGACCAATTAGTTGGCCTTCTCAGCCGAGATGACCTCAGTGCACCGTCTGAGACGTTCATCTTTAAATCAGTGATGCAGTGGATCAAGCACAAGAAGGAAGAGAGGATGGCAGTTGCAGCCAAAGTTATTGGAGCTGTTCGTCTGGGGCTGGTAGACATCAGAGTTGTGCTTGAAGAACTGAACACAGAAGAGATGCAGAGAGATCCTCAAATTCACAAACAAGTTTATGAAGCATTGGTCCATAACAACATGCCCTCTAATTTGTCCAAGTTTACTGAGGAAAGAGCTAAACCAAGATCAACAAGTCAAGTGAGTAAATGCTGTTTTACTGATTCACATTTACAATAACTAGCAGCCTCGTTGAAGAATTGGACCGTGAACAACTCACGATCCTTTGAGATATAATCAGCTCAATTAAATTTTTATTAGGTCAATGTGACAAACACGGCCGTACCCTAACTACGTAGTTCTTTTGAAGCAAAGAAAATAATTCTGTTCCCAAATTATCAGAAAGGTAAAAAGGACCTGATGTAGACATCTAACGTGTGACAGGCTCTTGGTTAGTGGGAAGGAGGAAAAATTAGATTTGATTAGCGACGCTCATCTTTCATTCCAGGCGCTGATTGCAGTTCTTCCTAAGCTTCAAATGAAGTATTTTGATTTCCAAAGCAAAATATGGAAAAACTTACCATCGACAGTACCGTCGATCCAGGCGGCTCGTTGCGATTCTGCAATCTCTGTAGGCTGCACCTTGTTTGTCACAGGACCAGCCCCGGATCATAGCTTTTTCTTTTATCGTTACGACACAAAGAGTAATGCTTGGGAGAGGAAGCAGATTTCGTCAAATGGATATGCGGCAGTTAACAATCTGTGTAATCTAGGAGATTACATTTATGCTATTAGTTCTTGTTTAGTTCAGGTTCCTAAAAGGTACAACATTGCCAAAAGGCAGTGGCAAAGCATTTCAAAACTGAGTACAAATCCTTATTATCAGGCCTGCAATATTGGAGCAATAGTTCATCAATCAATATTTGTCCTCTGTGGCGATACGTGCTGTATAGAAGGAAGATACCAACCAGCAGTATTACACTGCTTCGACCCGGCTAAGAATGAGTGGGAAGAAAGGGCAAAAACTTGCCAACCACATTTTGGATCCAGTCTTTTCGAAGTAAATGGTAAACTCTTTGTTGCTGGGGGCAAATGTACTCGTCAAAATCACAATTATCCCGCACCAGTAGAAGTGTATAGCGAGGAAACCAACACCTGGTCTGTTGTTAAACAAGAACATATTCCCGACAATAATCTCGGTGCAGTGGAAATAGAAGGGAGGGTGTACTTCATCATCAATCAATTTCCAATTGACAGTGGGATTAGAATTTCACCAGGGGAGGTGTATCCTGTTCCTCTGGATGAGTGGGAGAACTTAGGAAAAATTGAACAATGTGCAGTTCTTTGTTATTTTCCTTTAAAGAGAGAATATACGAAAACTGAGTGAGTTCATTCACCGTCAAATATGAGTAGTCTGTTGATCCAACCTCAAACAATTCCTATAATCTTTGATTACAATTATCAGCTTGATAAGTAAGAAGGGAACCTAAAAATCCATTGTTTCTTCAGTTAAAGAAGATATCGGCTTCTATCAGTGCAGGGGTTAATTAGGCTTGTTATTATTTTATTTACAATTTTGCTAGAGTAATTTTGTCAGTTTTCATGTAAATATCCTTCAAGGCTGGAAAGAAAAGTTCACGATACCTTACTCTTTTGTCAATACTATAGCACAATAATTTGTATTAAACAGATTTTTCCTTTGACTCAGCCTCCAGATGATTTCTACATTGATGCTACATCGCCGTTTGGTCTGCATTCCCATCTGAACTGCGATTTATGAACAGTGTACACGCTGAGGTCGTCAATGTAGTTTAACCCTTTCACTCCCATGATCTCATTAATAATTCTCCTTACTGTCTTCCGTACAATTCTTATGATGTAATCTCCAAGAAGTTGGTATTGGATCAACTAATAATCCCCTAAATGATATTTTTCTTTATTTTCATCATTTTTCTGCTTGATATTGAGAGGAGAAATCAAATTGAAATGTTTGAAACTGCCACTAGATTAGAAGGAGGATAAAAGTGATGAAGGTAACGAGATGACGTTGGCGTGTAGCGGTCACGCGATCACGCGATCGCCTAAACACCGTATTGCCGCAAGGCACTGTCTGATCTGTTGTTGAAATTGAAGTACAGTAGAATCATTTTCTTCAGTAAAATGGTTGCTCATGCCGATATTCTCCCGTCGAAATGTGCTCAGTTTCGTAACGAAACTCAATTCATCGACGTTCGATTATTTTTTACGCCATGTTTACAGATGGAATGAAGGAGTTAAGCCAGGAAGTGATCGAGCTGAAAGATGAAAGCATTTCACCAGATGTTTTAAAGATCATACTGGACTCCATCTACACTGGAGATCTTCTTGTAAACGAGGAAAGCGTGTCCAAAGTTCTAACTGCCGCAGATCATCTTCAACTCGCAGGTACTGTTCATCAGTGTTGTAATTTCCTGCTGACCGAGTTCGTCAATATTCGTTTGGACTTTGAAACTTACTGTCGCATCTGGGAAATCGCGTTTAGCTATGGGCTGAAAGATCTGCAAGACGCTGCAGATTGTAACGTAGCCAAATCCGTGATACAATGGGTTAACTACAAGAAGGAAGAGAGGATGGCAGTTGCAGCTGAAGTTATCGGAGGTGTTCGTCAGGGGCTGGTTGATATTGGAGTTGTGATTGACGACCTTAACACTGAGGAGATGCAACAAATTCCTGAAATTTACAAGCAGGTCCACGAGGCAGCAATCTATAAACACAGGCCAACCTGTAAACCTTAGTATTCAGTGGAGCAAATGAAGCCACGATCAAAGAACCCAGTAAGAACATTTTATTTTTATTTTAATACCACTGATCTCTGTGTTACAGATGAGTAGATGTACGCAGTGAGTGCAAACGATTATCAAGCTTGTCAAAGATACAGTTTCACTAAACGGCAGTGGCAAGCATTTCCTCACCCTACAGTACAAACAGACAATAACATAAGTGGTGCAGTGGTTTTAAATTCAAAAGTGAGTGTTCTGGAGAAAAATGAGGATGCTTTCAAAACGTCAGTCGTGTTTTGATCCTCAAAAGAAGAAATGGGAAGTAAAAGCAACAACATCCACCCGTTACCAAGAATCTACAAGACTGATAGTAGTGAAAAGGAAACTCTACATTGCTGGGGGCAAAGTTCGAGGTAGTCCAATGGCAGAATATTGTAACGAAAAAACCAACAGCTGGTCTGTTGTTAAACAAAAACGTATCCCGGCCAATAATCTCAATGCAATGAACACAAAAGAGAGGGTGTATTTCATCATCAATAACTTTCCAATTGACAGTGGAATTAGAACTACAGACGGGCGCCTAAATTCTGCTGTTCTGAACGAGTGGGAGAATTTGAGAAAAATAGATTACAATGCAGCCCTTGGTTATATGGTAATGAAGAGGGAGAGTGGTGGGTGATAAACGAGTCAAGCGTGGCTGACTGACTTCTCTTAATTACTCACAGAGCATTATTTCTAGTAGATATTTACTCATTCATCCATGTTATAACTATGCACTTTGGAAAGGTGGAATGTATGACCATGTGAAAACATTTCTATCTTGGAAAAATAATCGAGAAATATGAAGCTAAAGATCCGTGTTGTAAATCACTTTTAAAAAAAGACCGTTGTACAATGCGTGTTCGAGAAGAGAAAATAGGTACATATCAAGAAAACACTCTCTCGTTGATAAGTTTGTCTGTTTAGCAAAGAAGTGATAACTGCGGGTGAACTATAATCAGAAGTAAATGCAGAAACTCGTCCCTTTCAGTTACGAGTTGAGCGTAATTCAGACCAACCGAGCTAGGAAGCCATACGTTAAGAGCGAGGCAAATTATGTGTTAGTTGTTCCGTTGCGGAATATGTTCAGGGTTGAGTGAAAATAAGCTATATTATGGCCTGCGAATGATCGAAAAAGTAGCGAAATGCCAGGTGTACTGCAATTAAAGAAATTGCAGAAAATCAAGCCTGAAAAACGTAAGGTTTCGTCGGCCGTTTCTGGATTCAAGCCTGTGTCTCGGCCCCCATTTAGTTGATAATGAAATTCAGTAAACTGTGAGATGGACTCGCATAGATTTCACTTCAGAAAGTTAAAGCGTTAAATATGGCAAACTCAGGATTGAGTTAATTCTCTCACTGCAGAGAAATCTTTGAAAAGTAATCAGAAAGTTATTTAGAAAGATGTCCGGTCTTTGATGTGTCGCGACAATCTTGTAAGCGTATCGCGTGATACTTTATTTTCTAATTTAATCATGTAAGCTAAGGGTTTGATGACAGTTGCGTTACTTAAGATTTAGATGAAAAATTAAGCGTAGCACGGTAATGATAGACTTGTAGCAAGAACGTTTGGATTGCACACAGCAGAAGTGATATAGAAAAACAATACTAATCTGAAATAATTAGATAAGGAATTGTCTAAAGAAATTGTACGCGCGCGTTTGGGTTGGAACGTCCTGTGACGTTGTATTATGTGTCATTTGAGCCGTTAATACTGCGTGCTACTGATGTGTTGATCGGCGTATAATGGTAAACAGCTGTTAAAATCAAGTTAACAGGAAATAGCTTGGGATTTTAATATGTAATGTTAATCTTGGTTTTTCGTAGTTTAGGCGTGCATTTCCGTTGTTATAGTAGATGAATAGAATCACTGTCTTATAACAGACGATCGAGATCGATTGAATGTAGAAATTACGGATATTGTATGGATCATAAATAAATGCAAGAAAGCGAAAAGATACAGTCCTGTTAATTGTCGAACCAGCGGTTCGCAGAGATTTTCCTTAGCGCAGTGTGGAATTCTGCAACATGGTGCAGGCAATAATATCGAAGACGTACAAAGACCTGTGTATTTTCATAATTGTAGATTACCTCGCCAAATTACAATTTTACTTGGCTTTAACCCTAAAGCTGCATTGTTAGACTTATCAGATTATGTTAGACCAGCAGTTAAGACTACTGGTAAAATCTAAATCTGTTCCAAGCCTCCTGTAAAGCATTTGAGTATTGAATAAATTTACCTTAATGTTTGAGAGAAACACTATAATTAGTGTCCTTTTTCTTGTTGAAGGTCCTAACCACGTGGTAAGCAGCTCTGAGATTTTTCAAAACAAAAGAAAGTGTTCACATAAAAAAAAGGTCATAAAAAAGAGTTCAAATCCCGCAGGACTGATTTGATACCCCAACATGGCAGGCGTTTTCTTGTCTTGTTAGCCAATACTGCAGCCGTGAAGTCATATAAAAACGGTGTGTAAACAAACTCAAAGACGACCTGATTTTTCTCTAATCTAAGTTCCACGAATTCTTTTTGGAGCAAGTTACAGTACTCAGAGGCGTCCCAGAATTCGTCCGCTTCCGTTGTTGTTGCGGTTTTTTTTTTCCTTTTTAACTTGCGACCCTCGCACAAATTCGTGGATTCGCGCTTGGGGGGAGGGGGACTGGAGGATTTTGGTGTTTCACGACAAAGTTTACCTAATCCCCCACAAGGCTCTGTAATATTTTTATGACCCCCACCCACCCCCCCTCTTCATAAGCAGTTATTTGGTAGTTCATTTTCTATCAGGCTCCGTTGGCGGAGACTATAATTCCCCCCCTTTGATCCCCCTGAAAACCATGTGATCCCCAAAGATCCTCAAACTCGCGCCTATCCCCCCCCCCCTTGCCTAGGAGATAAACGGTGACTGGTCCCTGAGACAAAACTGGACTATGTATGTGACGGCCGAGAAGAGAAGTTAGGCAGTCACGACGGCAACCCCGAGGAAAATGTCGATCTAAAAAATTAATAGATATTTTTGTTAGAAATTTTGCGAATGGCTGGAGGTGTTAACTGTCTCTAACGGCACTCTCTGAATTAGCCATGATAAGCAGCCAGTGATAAATTGAGTATTCATTATATTGTCAAAACAAATATTACTTTAATTTCAGAATAGGAAAACTTAACAAATGTGTTGTTAGGTTTACTATCAGCCTCCCTAAATAGGAGATTTCACAGATCTTCACTATCCCACGGATCGCTTGAGGAGTGAATAAAATTAAATATTTCGTTACTTAAACGCGAATGATATCCAGTGGCCATGGTAACGAGCTGACGTAGCTATCAATCCACGGTCAAGCAATCACGCGATCCCCAGAACTTCAAACACGTGAATGACATTGCTCCTCTTTCGCACTTTGAATAGCAGTGAAAATCTCTTTTCGATCAACAAAATGGTTGCCCATGCCGACATTCTTCTGTCGAAATGTGCTCAGTTTCGTAACGAAAGTCAATTCATCGACGTTCGATTAAAAGTTGGTGAAGACATCTTTCCAGCTCATCGAATCGTGCTGGCTGCGAATAGCGATTATTTCTACGCCATGTTTACAGATGGAATGAAGGAGTCCAACCAAGAAGTCATCGAGCTAAAAGACGAAAGCATTTCACCTGATGTTTTTAAGATCATACTGAACTCCATCTACACTGGAGATCTTCTTGTAAACGAGGAAAACGTGTCCAAGGTTCTTGCTGCTGCAGATCATCTTCAAGTCGCGAGTGCTGTTCATCAGTGTTGTAATTTCCTGCTGACCGAGTTCGTCAAGATTCGTTTCGACTTTGAAACTTACTGTCGCATCTGGGAAATTGCGGTGAGCTATGGGCTGGAAGATCTGCAAGACGCTGCAGAGTGTGCTGTGGCTAAGATGTATACAGATGTGTGCGAGAGGAGAGAATTCCTGACGCACATCGGTGGAAACCAACTAGTCAGCCTTCTTAGCCGAGATGACCTCAATGCACCTTCTGAGACGTTTGTCTTCAAATCTGTGATGCAGTGGATTAAACACAAGAAGGAGGAGAGAATGGCAGTCGCAGCCAAAGTTATCGGAACTGTTCGTCTGGGGCTGGCAGACATTGGAGTTGTGATTGACGATTTGGATACGAAGGAGATGAAGCAGGTTCCCGAGATTTATGCGCAAGTGTGCGAAGCAGCAATTTATAAACACAAACCTTCCCATAAACCTCAAGCCGCTAGGCAGCAAACAAAGCCACGATCAAAGAACCCGGTAAGTGTTTTCCGAAAAAAAAAGTTTGAAACTTGAAAATGTAAGACTTACATGGCTACAATAGAGTTTTTCTTAAAAATATATTGCGTTTTAAGATGAGTGCAATTAAGTATGTTATTAGCAGTCTGTGTCATTCTCCTTCATCCTCAATTGTCGTCGTTCCTTTTCGGTTATCAGTTTCTTGTCATCCTATTTATAACCTTGTGATTTTGTTTCAGGTTCTTGTTGCTGTCTCACCTCAAGCTAGAATACAGTACTTCGACGTCGAACCCAAGGCTTGGAAATGGTTGCCAATCGGTTCACCGTTTATTGATGCCACTCATTGTTATTGTGCGTTATCCGTTGGCAATAACTTGTTTGTTGCTGCAAAAGACTCCATTGGTTACTGCCTTTATCGCTATGACCCAGAGGCAAATGTGTGGGAGAGACTTCCAAACCCATGTGGTGAAACAAAAAATCTGTGTCTTTTAGAGGAATACTTGTACGCAATCCCTGCCGATTTCAAACATTCTACTTACCGCTACAATTTCGCTAAACGTAAGTGGCACAACATCGGGGTACATTTCATCAGTAGTGCTAGTTCGTTTAGTGGTGCAGCCGTCTTGCATTCAAAAGTGTTTACTCTTTATGGACACTACAAAGCTTCGCGCCATAGCCTTTTGGTTGAACCAACAGTTTTACACTGTTTTGATTCACAAACGTATGCGTGGGAGACAAAGAAAGCAACAACCCAACATCGTCACTTTGGATCCAGTCTTATAGTAGTGAACGACAAACTCTACGCTGTTGGGGGCAAAGGTTCTATTGACAGGGATAATAATCTTCCAAGTGGTAACCCTGCACCTGTAGAAATGTATAACGAAGACTCCAACACTTGGTCTGTTGTTGAGCAAAAGTGTATTCCCGCCAACAATCTAAATGCAGTGGAAATAGAAGGCAGAATTTATTTTGTCATCAATAATTTTCCAGTTGACAGTGGGATCAGAATCGCACATGGGAGCCTGGATTCTGCTCTCTTGAACAAGTGGGATAACTTGGCAAAGATCGACCAAAATGCAGCCCTTGGTTTCCTGGTTATAACTAGAAAGGATGGGGTGTGAAAGACACAACAGTGGATACGGTGAAAGTGCTCTTACCGTATGTTTTATTTTCGCCAATTGGAACACAACCCTAATGATTTTACGAATAGTGCAGTTCTTTATGAGAAAATGTGAAAGTGCGCCCATAAATACCCGTGTACGTGATTAACTACAGATGCTTTTATCATCTATATAACACTGCGTGTAGGAAGGCCTTCTCGAAGAGTTAGGAGGCGTTCTACTCCTGTGTCATAATGGACTTAGGGATATTTTATCAGCAGAAAGTTTTCACAGTAGACGTAAGGGAGGCGGGTGTGTCATGTGCACCTTGTGGTTATTCTCTCTAACGTTCTTGACTTGATTTGATTTTTAAATAACGTTTATTCCGTGTCATATCGTTATGTAATCAGTTGATAACAAGAGCGATAACACCTATCGGTAAGACATGGTTTGATGCTACTCTGGTTTACAGATTTGATGAATGTAACCGAAGAAGTTACAATTCATAGACCCAACGTTTCGACACTCCTTCGACACACGTTGTGTCTCTGAACTGTAACTTCTTCGGTTACATTCATTAAATCTATAAACCAGAGTAGCGTCAAAGCATGTCTGATTGTCCACCTGGTTGCCGTGTGAACTTTAACATATTTTACCTACTGGTAATTTGTAAATATCAATACTTCCTAAATAAATGTTTTAAACTACATGTTTATTTAGTTTCTTCTCTTCTATTAGCTAATCTAGAGACTGTATGCCCAGCATCCCTGTGTTCTTCTTTTAGTCTACACTCCGCTTATGACCTTTAGAACAATATGAAGTGTACTCAGGACGGTCCCCGAATTTGCACACCATCCATTTCAATCTGCAAGTTTTTTCACAAACTCGCCCGCATAACGATTCAAACACGCGTTTATGGCAACAGGTCGCGTGGACGCCTGACTGCAGAAACAACTTTTCCCAGAGAAGGGAAAGGATTAGTCAGTCTGTGATTTATCAAAAAGTTAATAAACGATACAGAGAGAGTGCACGCCTCCGTAGTTTCTACTTTCACTTTTAACAATTTAACACAAGGACGACTGGGTCGCTTTCTGATATGTCAGGGGGTGTGGAGAAATTGGAGAAGTTTACACCATGAGGAAATCTTTTACTGGGATGGAAAAGTCAATCTAGAACAACTCCAAAAAGCTCCATCAACGTTGTCTGGAGGATCAAAGGTTGTTAAACTTTTAGTGCCTCACTTATTTGAGGCTTGCACTCAAAAGGGTTCATACGAAAAAATCCACAAAAATTCCCATCCTCAGAGTGAAATTTTCCCAACTTCGTCACTTCCTTGGAGAATTACACGAGCCTCTTGATGCACGTGTGGTGCACCCATTGTCCTTATATGGGGTGCCTGAACAACTGCCCCGGGGAACCTTGGAGACGCCGTTGGACGAAACTGAGACTTCAGTGCCATTGCATGAGCACCGAAAGGGAGGGCGTGATGTGGATGGACAGCCATAGGCTGGGCCGCCATAACTTGGGGACGAGAACACGGTGCAGCAATGGTAAGTCGAGAGTGCGCTGAAGGAATGGGATCAGGTATTGGCATGGAGGGGGTGTGGGTGGCGTACACCTGTTGCATGGCAGTGTACTGTGCACCTTGCCACTGACCAGTGGTGGGGTGGGGATCGGTTTGCAGAGGTCTTCCCCTATTTTAGGCTCCAGCTTTTGCAGAAGATGAGCATGTTTGTGATTCCTAGATTTCCAATTCTTGATTTAGTTTCGGCACCATTCGTTCGTGGGCTATCAATTTAGACCTTTAATTTGAATTCACAGGGTAACCGAAGCCCATCTCCCGATGAGTTTATCTTCCCCTTTTTTAGAGCAAAGGCGTTTTCACAGGTGAAGTTTTTTCCTTCGATTGTTCACGATTCTATTGTTGTCCGCAGGAAATGAAAATGCTTTGAAAAGAATACAGCCGAGGGCACCTTTAAGACCTTTAAGCTGGAGATAAAGGAGCTCTTGGTTTTCCAACCCTGTGCGCTGTAGTCTTGTCTTATCTCTTATCCCTTATCAAGAGAGTAACCTCTTCATAGTGCACTGTAGTGATTTGCATTTACTTGTCCATCGCGACAAATCTGAACCTTCTTGTGATCATTCCAAGGGTTGACAAGGTGGTGAGCTTGTTGGAATGGAATAATGGCTCTGTGGTATAATGGGAAAACGGACTTTGGTTACACTTGAAAGGAGAATATAAAACATGATAAGATATGACAAGATGTGACTCATGAGAGTGATACATTTTTACTTTAAATTTTTCTATGTCAGTGTACGTCTTCTAACTCACCAAAATATAATCCCTTTTTGTCCTGACTAAGACTTAGCAAGTTATTGATGTGGAGTTTAATGAAGAAAACAGCAAATACGTTACAATAAGTGCATGAACAGCACATACTTTTTTATCCATTCGACACTAAAAACACCACTTAGCGAACTTGAACCAAACTCCAGAGACTTGTCTTTGCCAATGGGTGACGTCATCTATGCATAGCCTGAAACAAAAGAGAATGAACCTGGTCAGAATGGCAAGAACTTTCTTTTTGAATTCTCGGAGATTAGTTCTTAAATAAATCAAGAGACGATGATACTTGGAGGCTGAACCCTTCGTTTGAGACGCCTTATAGCAACCCGTCTCAAGTTATTTCTAGGCTCAAGGTATCTGGTCTCCCAAGAATAATATGACATGTTATTTGCGAGTGTATATCAGTAGGTTCCTCCATAAAATAGACCAATAACCTTGAAAGTGTCCACTTCCTTGCACGGAGAAGACCAGCATAACATGCTTAGATTCCTACAAACAAAATCAGTTTAGTATGGGCACACTTACTTTAAGTTCCTTCTAAGATCTTTGCCGCTCAAAATTATCCTGGAATCTATTTCCAATTATCAGATATTCAATAAATTTATTGCAGCTCGGACTTTCCTCCATCCTCCAGAGTTACAAAAACAAACCTTGAAGGCTTTGTTTAGCTTTTTTTCATTGGCTAGTGTTGTTGCCGAAATGCCCTTAAAAGAAGAAAATGAAATACCTCAGTAACATCTACATAATATTATATTCCAAATAACCACAGACATGCAGCAATCTTAGTGTAACAGCAGAGTAATGCTTGTAATTCAGGTATGATTTATATTGTGCTACTCATACGGAACCTGTAAGCCAACTTGTATTTGCTGATTGAACGTGATTCGTCTGAGTATGAGTAATGAAACTATAATTCACTGACTTCGATTTCAATCAAAGTCCTACGAATTTTTATTTACCTTGAATCGAATTTCCAGTACTTTCGTGGATTACAAATCTTTTTTTCCCGCGAACAAAGACCGCATGCCGACGACTTTTACTTTGTAGTACTTTCTAATCACACCGGATGGACACCTGATGGGTCTGTGTTGCAGACGTTGAGTATGATTATTGAGTTATGAGTGTGCTCGGCTACTTTATTTCTGGCCATCTTTTCTTGTATCCATTTTTTGGCTTTCAGCAAAGTAACTAAACTACAAAGGATATCACAGTTTTTATCGGTACCCTCCGTTAAAAGGTATTCATATTCACTGTGGGATTTCGATATGTTACGAAAATTACAAACGAAATGCTTCAGTCCGATAGGAGTAAAGTGTGCGAAAAATAACCCAATGAAAAACCCAACCCCCATTTCCTGTAACATATAAAATGAGGTTTTTTTTTGGTTCTGCCTGGTGTACCAACAAAAACTTCGCATTAATTTGTTGGACTTGAATCTAGGAACCTGCATTATTTGTCGCCTAGGGGGAGGGGTCAGTCGTCGCCAACATGTTACAAAGTGACACAATTATTCCTCCGAATTCCACCTCTCCCCCTCCCCCCGAGGCGATAAATCCTGTCCGATGCCTTACCTGAAGAGATTTTATAATCCCTTGCTTACCAAGAGATGTTTTATTATTATGCTGTAGGTTCTTGTTACATTTTGCCCATTGGAGAGGTCAAACCTTTACAGAACTGTTCGGGAACCGATGCCTTACTACTTTGTTGAGGAAAGTAAAGAATGGAAACTGTTAAAATCTGTGCCAAATGTAGGTGAAGTAGTAGAAGAGTGGTCTAGTGTGAAATATATCGGAAATTGTTTGTATTTAGCCTCATCAAATATCGTAGAATCAGATGTTTATCGTTATCACATAGTGACCAAGTCCTGGGAAAAACTTACAAAGTTGAGTTTCCCCAAGATAATCCAATGTTTGGTTCTATTGGTGACTATATTTATGCAATAAGTCAATCTAGTCCACCCGAGATTTACAGTTTGGCTGACAACACCTGGCAGCAATGCAGGGAAAATTTGTATTTATTTAAACGAATAGAGTTAAAATCTGTAGCAGTGGCGGTGATGAACTATAAGTTATATGTTATGCATGGGATCATTGAAGACCCTTCTAGTTTGCTTTTAGCAAATAGAGCAAAACCTGCCTTAGTGCATTGTTTTGACCCCCAAAAAAATGAATGGGAAAGCGTCGCCTCAACGTGTTATCCTCACTTTGGATCCAGTCTTATTGTTGTCAATAACAGACTGTATGTGGTAGGGGGGAAAAAGGGGTGGGGTTGTGGCGGTGGGCCGTACGGTGAAAATGCACCGGTAGAAGTTTTTAAAGAAAAAAAAAGACTTCTACCTTGGTTTGGTAAAGGGAAAGCAAAACAACCACCAAACAGCTGGTCTGTTGTAGAACAGAAACATATTCCTACCAACAGTCTCGGTGCCGTGGAAATAGAAGGGAGGGTATATTTTATCATCAACAAATTTCCAGTCGACAGTGGGATAAGAATTCAGTCAGAGGACACGCACCAGGTTAATCTTGATGAATGGAAAAAATTACGGACTGAAAGTGAGCAGGCAGTCTTGCGTTATTTGCCTGTAAAAAAAAGACTTAAATTGAAAGAAGCTCGGAGCTAGATTAATGGTCAAAATGAAGTTATTACTTAGTCAAAATTTAAGTGTGAATATGAATGAATGGTTTGTTTTAAAAAATATTTATCACAGCATAAAATGTTGAAAATTTTTTTGTTTACGCCTTTCTTGGACAAAGGCAGTCACCTCGCAACAACATTTAATGCGTGGTTTAGACTTAGAAGGACTGGGAAGCACCCATTTTGTTTTTTGGATTTTTAAAATCAGGAAAGTTAGGAACCTGGATTCAATGTATTGATTTTTTTCTCGATTATTCACGTCAGATAATTTAGGTACCCGCACGTTAATAAAGACTCACGCTGTTTCATCTCTTTACTAATGATAGAGTTTTCTATATGCATAAATAAAACTGAAAAGTGTTTTTTTTGTGTCTTTCGTATTTCATAGTCATTAATTTGGAGCTATGACATGATTATGGAGGGTCTCAATGGGTGACGGCTTTAAAGTTAACGATTAAAATTATAGCCAATTTACGGCTACAGGTTAACGTCTTTCCATTATTGTCACCAGAAACATTTTTTTACGGTTAACTTTTTTGAGACCAAATTAAAATTTGTCAATTTTTACGCGTTACGGTTAGATTTTTTAGCCTATTTAGGCTAACGGTTAACCCCATTGAGACCCTCACTATGTAGTGGCGCATAAAGGCAGAGGGATGGCATGAAAAAACATATCGTCAGTTTTGCTGCTGGAGATATGTTTGTAAGTTTGTGTGTAGAAACATTATTATTGACTCTCGGTTAACAGTTTCGGTCAGCATTAAAAGTGGCCCATAGAATCCGTAATTAAATTATCAGGGTTGTATCAAGTGTGCTTATGGTTCTTGAGCGATTTTTGGGATACGAACTTAGAGAACCTAGGAAAGTGAAATTTGATGTTATAACTGTACTGATCTTAATAAATCTGAGGTGCTATAATTTAATATGCTAGTCAAATTGTTACTTTCACATTGAATGTACATTTTATGATGCTCAATAAATTTTAGTTTATCGTCTAGTGTTTTGTCTTTGACTCGCAAACCATAACCACAGTAGGTAAATTAGTGCACTCGTTTCCTTGCGTTTAAATATTTTCCATTCTTAGGCATTGTTCACTGGCACGTAATTTCGGGTTATTTACGTACACTGAAGCATTGCCAATGTTAGGCATGTTATGGCTCATGGGATTTTACTGAACCACTCGATAAACTACTGAAACCATTCGGTTGAGATCACGTTTAAAAGCAAGAGCAAATGAATACAGATTTCAGTAAGTTCTTTGAATCGATGCTTGCTTGATGCATATGCCTCTTACTTTTTGAAAGATCGAGATCGAGAGATACCAGTTGAACATTGCTTAAAAAATCTAACTTAAATACTGAAAGGCATAATTTAGCTAATTCTTGTTTTGAACTAAGAGTTACAAGTTAGGCATAAGCTTGACTTTTTGCGGAACTGTCACTGAAAGTCTGTCGTTGTAACTCATGTAGTTATTATACGATCACAAGAAACTGCAATAAACTTTACACCTGACGGAAAAAAGTGAGTTACGTGACAAATGCAAATTTGTTTGTCTATCTTTTAATGTAAAGTGTCTGTAAATTCCTCGAAGGAGAAATCAATTCAAATTTAGCGTCCTTAGTACTTAGAAGTTTTGAGACGCAGACGGCGGCCAAAGAATGGAATAAATTCTGGTGAGTCTTGACAATCAATTGGAAGACTCTTGCCTTAGTATCTCAGGCTTAACGGTACAAACAAAAGATCTGTTGTAACCGCCAGGGAAAAAAACTCTAAACTTCCGGCTGGTTCCCGTGTTACTGAAATGTATTTTCATAGGCGCACTAAGTTAAATACTTTACGGAGTGTTTTGTGGTGGAAAAATCGCAATAATTGAACGACATCAGGCGCAGCTGTAACCCTTTTCTCCTAAAGTATTGTAAGATTAAGCCCAAATGATCTCAAATTCCTTACCTCTTAATATTCATCTTTCTTACCCTCCCCTGGGTGATATGCAAATGTTGCTTAACTCAAGTTTCTTAATTGATCTCTGGTGACGCGATCAAGCGAGTGACGGAGTCGTGCGAATCCAATTGTGTCTCTTGTTAAAATGGCTGCATCCTCGGAGATTCTCCTTTTAAAATGCGCTAAGTTTAGGGATGAGGGTCAATTCATCGACGTTCGATTAAAAGTCAGCGAAGACGTTTTTACAGCTCATCGAATCGTGCTGGCTGCAAGTAGCGATTATTTCTACGCCATGTTTACAAATGGAATGAAGGAGTCAAGCCAGGAAGTAATTGAATTGAAAGACGAAAGCATCACGTCAAATGCTCTAAAGATCATCTTAGACTCCATCTACACTGGAGATCTTCATGTCACCGAGGAAAACGTGTTTGAAGTACTCGCTGCAGCATTTCACCTTCAAGTGGCGAGTGTTGTACAACGCTGCAGTGATTTCCTGAAGAAAGAATTTGTTCAGCTCCGACTGGACCTGCAGAATTACTGTCTGCTCTGCACAGTTGCCGATAGACACGGTATGAAAGATCTGCGTGAGGCGGCGGAGAGCAAAATGGCATTAACGTTTAAGGATATCTGTGAAAGCGAAGAATTTTTGTCCATTATAGAACCAGACCAGTTAGTCAGCCTTCTCAGCCGAGATGACCTCAGTGCACCGTCTGAAACGTTCGTCTTCAAATCAGTGATGCAGTGGATTAAGCACAAGAAGGAGGAGAGGATGGCAGTTGCAGCCAAAGTTATTGGAACTGTTCGTCTGGGGCTGGTGGACATCAGAGTTGTGATTGAAGAACTGAACTCTGAAGAGATGAAAAGAGATCCTGAGATTTATAAGCAAGTGTATGAAGCATCAGTCCATAGCAACATGCCCTCTAATTTATCCAAGTTCGCTGAGGAAAGAACTAAACCAAGATCAACAAGTCAGGCGAGTTAACGTTATTTCAACGATTCTCATTTGTAACAAACAGGCCATCTTAGGATAGGACCGTGAAAGATTCATTAAAAAGGATCATACCCCAGCTGCGTAGATCTTTCAAATGAAGAGGCGATGTTTCACTTCTCAAAAGAATAAAGGTATTCGATGAGCTTGACCGTTCGCAAAGGGGGTGGGGGATGGGCGGTAATACTACTGGGGACCAGGGCGTACTCTGTTGGCCTAATAGCGAATGTTAAGAGGATTATACTACTGTTGTCTTAGTCTGTGATTGTTACTGGTATTCACATGATGTTTGCATACGTTAAAACGACGCATGGTGTAGAGATCTAGCTTGCGTCAAGTTCTCGGTTAGTGAGAAGAAGGAAGAAAAGCAATACTTGGGTGAACAACGGGAGATGAAATGAGAAAGTCTTCTAATGACTCAGCTGAGTTGATAATGTGAATTAGCCACCGTAAAGAAACTCTTTATGGTGGCCAGTTTGCGTTATAAACTCAGTTGATAATACCAAATTATCTTGTTACATTCCCCACTGACACAGCATCACAGTTATTTGGAATTTATCCCCTTTATCCATATGTGAATGACTCAGTTTCTTCACCTGCCGTTTTGAATGTCACTACCAGCAGTAGGCCGGTGACTGGATTTAACTGGATTTAACGGATACGTTACTCTTTCATTTCAGGCTCTGATTGCAGTTCTTCCTCAAGCCCAAATGAAATATTTTGATTTCCAAAGCAAAACATGGAAATCTTTACTTTCGACAGTACCGTCGATCCAGGCGTTGAATTGCCATGCTGCAGTCTCTGTTGGCTGCAACTTGTTCGTTGCGGGACAAGCCCTGGTTGGTGACCTTTTATTTTATCGTTACGACACAGAGAGTAATGCTTGGGAGATGAAGCAGCTTCCTTCCACACAATTTATTAACAATTTGTGTATTCTAGGAGATTACATTTATGCTTTTAGTTCTTATTTAGGTCAGGTTCCTCATAGGTACAACATTAGCAAAAGGCAGTGGCAAAGCATTTCAAAGCTAAGCACAAATGCTTATTATCAGGCCTGCAATATTGGAGCAATAGTTCATTCAAAGGTATCAATATTTGTCCTCTGTGGCAATACGTCTCATACAGGAGGAGAGTATAAACCAGCAGTATTACACTGCTTCGACCCGGCTAAGAATGAGTGGGAAGAAAAGGCAAGAACTTGCCAACCTCATTTTGGATCCAGTCTTTTCGAAGTAAATGGTAAACTCTTTGTTGCTGGGGGCAAATGTACTTGTCAAAATCACAATTATCCCGCACCAGTAGAAGTGTATAGTGAGGAAACCAACACCTGGTCTGTTGTTAAACAAGAACATATTCCCGCCAATAATCTTGGTGCAGTGGAAATAGAAGGGAGGGTGTACTTCATCATCAATAAATTTCCAATTGACAGTGGGATTAGAATTTCACCAGGGGAGTTGTATCCTGTTCCTCTGGATGAGTGGGAGAACTTAGGAAAAATTGAACAATGTGCAGTTCTTTGCTATTTGCCTCTAAAAAGAGAATATACGAAAAGTGAATGAGTTCATTCACCGTTCTGATTTAGAAGAAGAATAGACTTGACAAACAGTTCAAAAGTTAACTCATAAACAGTTGTTGTATTGCAGTCGACTTACATAAAACGTTAGTAGGTTGGTGTTACTCCTAGTCTGTTGATCCAACCTCAAAACAATTCCTGTAATCTTTGAGCACAATTATCAAGTTCATGGGTAAGAAAGAAATCCAAAAATATATGTAAATCCATGTAAATTGTAAGAGCAATTACCACTCCAAGAGCTTATCCCTTGTTTCTTCAGTAAAGAAGATATCGGCTCTTATTAGTGCAGGGGTTAATTAGGCTTGTTATTACTTTATTTACAATTCTGCAGTAGTAATTTTGACTATTATCGGATAAATGTCCTTCAAGGCTGGATAGAAACGTGCGCGATACCTAATTCTTTTATCTACACTAAACCACAATAATTTGTATTAAACAGATTTTTCCTTTGACTCAGCCTCCAGATGATTTCTACATTGATGCCACAACGCCTTTTAGTCTTTCATTCCATCTGAACTGCGATTTATGAACAGTTTACCTGCTGAGGTCGTCAATGTAGTTTAACCCATTCTCTCCCATGATCTCATTAGTAATTCTCCTTACTGTCTTCCGTACAATTCCTATGATGTTATCTCCAAGAAGTTGGTATTGGATCAACTAATAATCCCCTAATTGATGTTTTTTCCTTATTTTCATGATTTGTCCACTTGATATTGAGAGGAGAAATCAGTTCTTTCTTGTAAGATAGCATTACTAGCTTCTAGCTTCTACTAACTGAAGTTTTCCAACGAGATTATTTGCTTTTCGGGAAATGATTAAATCTGTTTCTAAAACCTCATTATCTGTATTCCGGAATGATTTTGCATTACATGCCTGAATGCCTCTTTCTCTGCCACTAGATTGGAAGTAGGATGTGGTGACCAAGGTAACGAGATGACGTTGGCATGTAGCGGTCACGCGATAACGCGATCGCCTAAACACCGTATTACCGTAAGGCACTTTCTGATCTGTTGTTGATATTGAAGTAGAGTGAGATCATTTCCTTCAGCAATATGGTTGCCCACGCCGATATTCTTCTGTCGAAATGTGCTCAGTTTCGAAACGAAAGTCAATTCATCGACGTTCGATTAAAAGTTGGTGAAGACATCTTTCCAGCTCATCGAATCGTGCTGGCCGCAAGTAGTAATTATTTCTACGCCATGTTTACAGATGGAATGAAGGAGTCAAGCCTGGAAGTGATCGAGCTGAAAGATGAAAGCATTTCACCAGATGTTTTTAAGATCATACTGGACTCCATCTACACTGGAGATCTCCTTGTAAACGAGGAAAGCGTGTCCAAGGTTCTTGCTGCCGCAGATCATCTTCAAGTCGCGAGTGCTGTTCATCAGTGTTGTAATTTCCTGCTGACCGAGTTCGTCAAGATTCGTTTAGACTTTGAAACTTACTGTCGGATCTGGGAAATTGCGGTGAGCTATGGGCTGAAAGATCTGCAAGACGCTGCAGAGTGTGCTGTGGCTAAGATGTATACAGATGTTTGTGAGAGCAATGAGTTTTTGATGCACATCGGTGGAAACCAATTAACCAGCCTTCTCAGCCGAGATGACGTCAGTGCACCTTCTGAGACGTTCATCCTCAAATCCGTGATGCAGTGGATTAACTACAAGAAGGAAGAGAGGATGGCAGTTGCAGCCAAAGTTATTGGAGCTGTTCGTATGGGGCTGGTGGACATTACGGTTGCGCTCGACGACCTGAATACGGAGGAGATGCAGCAAGTGCCTGATATTCACAAACAAGTCTATGAAGCAGCAGTCTATAAACACAAGCCATCTCATGAACCCAAGTCTTCTAGGGATCAAACGAAGCCACGATCAAAAAGCCCGGTAAGTGACTTAAGTAGTATTTTCCAGGGCAAACATTACCATAGCTAAGATTTTTATGTACAGTAATATTTTGAGAGGGTAGAGTTGTGTAGCTTTATCGTTTTTAGTCTTTTTTTTTTTTTTTCCAGATATCACTTTCCGGTAATTGTATTTCAGGTTCTTGTTGCTGTTTCGCCTCGTTCTCACTTGCAGTTTTTTGATGTCGGAACCAAGACTTGGAAGCCGTTGTCAGTCTCTACATCAGCTACTCTGGCGACCCATTGTTACTCTGCGGTGTCTGCTGCCGATAAGTTAGTGGTTGCCGCAAATGACTCCCTTGGTCACTGCCTTTATCGCTATGACCCGGAGACAAATGCGTGGGAGAGGCTTACTCATTCATGTGGTGAAATAAAACATCTTTGTGTTACAGCAGACCACATCTACTCATTTCCTGCTGACTGCACACGAAATTCTGAAAGGTACAATTTCGTTCAACGTAGGTGGAGATACTTTCGAATGGAAGATGAAATAACTCTCTGTGACGAGACTAAGAAGTCATTTTTCTATAGCGGTATAGCAGTATTAAATAACAAAGTTTATGTCCTCTATGTAGAGAAAAGTCAATCGATCGTGAATCCAGCCGTATTATACTGTTTTGATCCACAAAAAAACCAGTGGGCGAAAAAAGCAAACACTTCCCAACTCCACTTTGGATCCAGTCTTCTTGTAGTGAACGGTAATCTTTATGTTGCTGGGGGCAAAGTTTCTAGCGACCGATGTCATCGTCCATGTGGTAATCCTGCATCTGTAGAAATGTATAACGAAGAAACCAACGCTTGGATTGTTGTTGAGCAAAAAAATGTTCCCGCCCACAGCAGCCTCGGTGTGGTGGAAATAGAAGGGAGGGTGTATTTTATCATTAACCAATTTCCTTATGACAGTGGAATCAGACTCACTCACGGGAAGCTTCATCATACAGTTCTGAAAGAGTGGGAGAATTTGGCAAAAATCGACCAGGGTGCAGTTCTTAGTTATTTGGCTGTTAAGAGGTGAGGAGTGTGAAGAATGAGTCGTGTTAAGAGCGCTGACGTTTTTTTTATTCAAGCAAAACTGGTGAATATTTGATTTCGTAACTAGGCTGAAACTGTTTTGAGGTTTATCTCAAAATACGGCTCTTGTGATATAATATAATTCAACTTTTAATTTTTTTATTTTAAAAAAATTATTACAGTAAATGGTTTGAACCCGGGGGTGACATGTAATAGTGTAGTTAGATCGTCCGGGTAAGTGTAGTCCTGAGAAGGACTGTTGTCGGTAATGGTGACTGACGTTTCGACAACGAACTTCCACTCAGGTTGTCGAAACGTCAGTCACCATTACCGACAACAGTCCTTCTCAGGACTGCACTCACCCGGACGATCAAACTACACTATTACAAAAAAATTATTACCCCTATTTAGATACTGAGCATGAAGAAATTTTTGAATACGTATCATTTTTGAGGCAAATATTCTAACTTCCTAATACGTGTGTATTTCAATCACGATATGTATTTCGTTTTCGAAATCGCACGTATAGTGTTGGCAACAAGCAGGATATATAGGTGTGTGTGGGTGGGGGGGGAGAGGAGAGGGTGCTGTAGACCAAACTTTGAAGTTTAAAGAACCCCTTCTCCTGAATTAACAACGTAAAATATTACTGTGACGTTACAGTGTCATATTAACCTTTGATACTAAGAAAGATTACTGCTTCTGCTAATGCATGGGTCTGTTAAATTGTTTATTGTTGGTAAATGAGATCTAATTGAACGTGGCAAAACAATGTTTATCAAATTTCTTTTAAACGGAACTTATTGTTCTTTTTGGAGTAAAACAACTCCACCAGCTATGGGCGTTGGAATTTGTCGGGCTACATTCTTTCAAATTTACCAGTAATTAAACACTGTTTTGACTTGCTAAAAGTAAATGGCAGACTTAAGAAGCAATGGCTCATTATCGTCTCTTTCCATTGGGTTTTCTACTTATGCTAAAGACACTTAATTTGCAGATGTATCTTCTTATTGCACATTAAGGGATGGGTACTGTACAAGCATTTTACTAAATTTTCCCTTGATTAAAAACAAATTTCAATAAATCCGAAGTATTTGTAGGATGTTTTGTAAAAGGCACATTTCATAGCAGATTACAAGCATTAAAATCTATAATATATTCATCTTAAAGCTCCTCGCGACACGATCGCTAAGAGCAAGTATGAATTTCGATGCAAAAATGCCTGTATTTTAATATTTTTGTAATGTTTTGTTTGGCAAGCAAATAAGTAGTAGACAGAATTGTTCAACCGTAAGCGGGGGAGGGGTAAAGGGGAAAGTTGAAAGAGGGAAAGGGGAAGAGGGGTTTTTTACCAACGTCTAATGGGGATCTTGGGGGCACGGTGTAACAAGATGTTTCATTTTTTCAAATGTCCTTTTTAACTTGTGCAAACGAATTTTCATGGGGACACAAGACATGTAAATGAATTACTCACTCACTAAGATGTAGACACTGCCGTAATTAGTTGTCTCGTACTTGCCCGAGCACGAAACCATATTGGAGTAGTAACCGCGTATGAAACGATAGTGAGGCTTTGTTATAGTTGTTACCAAGTATCGTTGTTTTAAATATTACCTTCCAAGCGAGCAAACATTTATCGAGTTAGGCACAAACCTTATGCTGTCAATCGCTTTGATTGTTTATGATCTGATGTAAAACAAGAACCGTAAACATTGGCGGCTGAACCGATCAAAAGGGGACGAAAATAATCGTGTGCTTTTCTGACTTAAGAAAACTTGTGGAAATCATTGTGGTGCTCCCATGATTTTCCGCTAGCCTGGCTTTTTAGATAAGAGCAACCTTACACTGGTAATTATTACAAATTCACAAACATGTTTCATCTCTAGATTAAGTACTTATCCACGAGTTGGTCATCGGTATCGTTTGATTTTTTAAATTTATGAATGGAGGAGTAGGTCACGCGCATTCCAGGGATATCAGTCCCTAGCTATGTCCTTAGTAAGAAATTAATTCTTAATAAAGTGTACTCTACTTCAATTTTATTCCATAAGTTGATACTAAGAAAGACAATAGCTACCAGTAATTTGTAAGTCTATTTCAGGCTTTCTGTACAATACATTACTATTGCTCAATAAATCTGAATGGAAAAAAAGTCAATTTCGTTTCCATCCTTCTAAAAGCTACCCTAGAGACTTAATACCCCAGCACTCTATGATCTCTTTTTACTGTGCTTCCGAAAATCACTTTTAGAGGTACAAAGTTTGGCCTAGATGCGTACACCTATCATTTCCAAGTAATTGTTCATTCACAAGCCTCCCCTGCACAACAATCCAGAAATGCAGTAAGAGCAAAAGCTTACTTGGATAACACAAAAGACAAAATGAAGAAACATCACCTAAAAGCATTAAATTAAGCAAGTCCAATTGAAAGAGTCCTACGGTATGTTTCATTTTTCCCTCACGGAGGGAATAGTTTGCTCGCTAAACTCTTTACACAAGTTATGCAAAAGATAACAAGCGAAGATTGGAATAGGCGTTTCCTTAGTTTCCATATCGGTACTATTACTCTAAAATAGGAAATGACTGAGTTTTCAGGGTGAGAAATCAGTCTGGAATATCTCCAGTAAAGATTCAGCAGTTTTGTCCAGAGGGTAAACGGCTTATTTTCTCTCTCAGTGACTCGATTATTTGAGGTATGAAGTCTTACGAGCTCATGTTACAACAACATCATAGAATCCGAGCATCAGGATGGAGTTTTCCCTTCTCTATCACTCCCTTGATGGAGTAGGGAAAAAGATTAGGTGGCAGCAAATAATGACAAACAAGAGAGTAGTTGAAATGGTAGAGAGATCAATAAAATGGGCTGCAAGGTGCGAAAAAGAACTTGGAACTGGTTAGGACACGTACTCAGGAGAGAGGGTGTGAACGACTGTTTTACGGCACTGGGGTAGACACCAGAAGGTCGAAGGGCGAGAGGGAGACCAAAACCACTTGGAGAAGGACTGTTGAAGGAGAGGGAGGCAAGGCCGGGTAGAAGAGCTGGAATGTGGCCAAGGCGGCGGCACGCGACAGGGGGGATTGGGTGGACAATGTGACTACCCTATGCGCCTACTGGCGCAACAAGCGATCATGATGATGATGATAATGATTACTTTCTTGGAGAATGATACGAGCCTCTTGATGCACGTGGTGGTGCACCCATGTTCCTTATATGGGGAGCCTGAACAACTGCCCCGGGGAACCTTGAAGCCGCCGCCGGACGGAATTGAGACTGCAGTGCCATTGCATGAGCACCGAAGGGGACGGCGGGATGTGGGTGGACAGCCATAGGCTGGGCTGCCATCACTTGGGGACGAGGGTACGGCGCAGCGATGGTGTGTCGGGAGTGCGCTGAAGGAATGGGAACAGGTATTGGCATGGAGGGGGTGTGGGTAGCGTACACCTGTTGCATTGCAGTGTACTGTGCACCTTGCCACTGACCAGTGGTGGGGTGGGGATCGGCTTGGGCGGGTCCAGAGGGCTTGCCACGTCTACTCGTGCTGTTTGTTGATCGTGGAGTTCGCCCAGTCCCACCAGCTTGGTCAGCGTCCCATAGTTTGCAGAGTTCTTCGCCAATTTTAGGTTCCAGCTCCTGCAAAAGATGTGCATGTCTGTGATTCTTAGATTTTCAATTCTTGATTAGGTCTCGGCACCATTCAGCCATACGCTATCAATTTAGACTTAAATTGAATGCACAGGGTGATAGAAGCCCATCTCCCGATGAGTTTATCTTCCCAACGGCGTTTTCACAAGTAAAGGGTTTTCCTTCGATTGTTCATGATTCTAATATTGTCTGCATGATATAAAAATGCTTTGAAAAGAATAAAGGGCACCTTTAAGATTTTCTAAAATGTTATTCTGGAGATAAAGGACCATTTGGTTTTCCAACCCTGAGCGCGAGAGGAAGCTGTAATCTTGTCTTATCTCTTATCAAAGAGAGTAACCTCTACATAGGTGCACTGTAGTGACTTGCATTTACCTGTCCATCGCGACTAATCTGAACCTTCTTGTGATCATTCCAAGGGTTAACTAGGTGGTGAGCTTGTTGGAATGGAATACTGGCTCTATGGAATAATGGGAAAACAGAATTCGGTTACACCTGATAGAAGGATAAAAATCATGATGAGGGTAAGATTTGATTCAAGAGACTGATATATTTTTAATTCAAATTCAGAGTGGGTCTTCCAACTCACAAAACTGTAAACCCTGATGCACTTTGTCCTAACTAAGACTTAGTAATTTATAGACTTGGAGTAAAATAAAGAAAACAGCAAATACGTTACAACAAGTACATGTGCAGCACATACTTTTTTATCCATTCGACACTAAAAGCACCGCTTAGTGAACTTGAACCAAACTCCGGAGACTTGTCTTTGCCAATGGGTGACGTCATCTGTGCATAGCCTGAAACAAAAGAGGAACATGAACCTGGTCAGAATGGTAAGAACTTTATTTTGGCTGAATAAGAATTCTTGGAGATTAGTTCTTAAATAAACCAAGAGACGATGATACTTAGAGGCTAAACTCTTCATTTGAGACGCTTCACTGCAAATAATGACCTATCTCAAGTTACTTTTAGACTCAAGGCAGCTTGTCTCCCAAGAATGACATGACATGTTCTTCGCGAGTATCTAAAAGATGGATCCTCTCTTGAACAAACCAATTACCTTGAAAGTGTCCACTTCCTTGCACTGAGAAGACCAGCATAACATGCTTAGATTCCTACAAACAAAATCACTTTAGTATGGCCACTGCCTACGAAAAACCATCAACTAATTTGCTTCAGTTCCTTCTTGATCTTGTCCACTCAAAAGTATCCTAGAATATTTTTCCAATTAACAAATATTCAATCAATTTATTGCAGCTTAGACTTTTCTCCGTCCTCCACATTCATTTTAACAAACCTTGAAGGCTTTGTTCAGCTTTTTTTCATTGGCTAGTGTTGTTGCCCAAATGCCCTGTAAAGACAATGAAATACCTCTGTAACATTTACATAACACTGTATTTCATAAAACCACAGACATGCAATCTTTGTGTACTTATTGTACAAATAAAATTTTTTTTATAATCAAACGTCAGCAGGTACCTTGGCCATCGATATATCCAAATTTCTCTGATTGTTGCATTTCATGATAAAGTACCGAGCTGAAAAAAAGAGAAAGGCTTTTGTTGTATATCATTTGTGAATAGAGTTTAGAGTGTTTTATTGAAGTCTCGATTCTTGAATTGACTGTGAGTTTTTTCACACTTAGTCTCTGTCTACTGCGGTTTACATTCCCTGTTTTTATTTTGTTTGTTCACTTTGCGCTTTATTTTGTAGGTGGCTCAAAAGAGAAACTTAAAAAAGAATCAAAAACCGGAATGTGCTGCTACACCTATTCACTCATTTCATTGTTTCATTTTAATCATTCATTATTCAAACTAATGATGCTCACCTTCACTCAATTTCTCAAGCTGTTGAGGAGACCTTGGGGACCAACCATCACCAGAAACTTTGTTCCCATTCTGTTTACATTTGAAAAAGAAAGTTAATACTGATAAGATCTTCATACCATTTCGAACACAGACAAGATTTTTAGTCATAGTTACAAACATTAGCACTAAGTAAGTTTGATCATTAAATTTCAAAACTAAAAATAACATTATCGTCGCCAAAGTTACCAGAGAGGATGACTGTATTTCACTTTTCACTTGTGAACTTGATCCTGGAGGAAAAAAATTGCAACATGAATTCTAAAGATTTTTTTGACATTGGGGTCAGAGATCTACTTATTCTGAAGACGTCTTAATCACGTTGGACATCCCTATGAGATCAACACTTCATAAACTCTAAATTGTTTCACTGACTTTAACAACAGCTCACCAGAGGATTCTCGTGTACGATCTCTGGATGGAGAGAACTGCTCACCCGAGCGAGGCCTGCAGATGGAAAGAAGTTATGATTATCTATTTGTGGCCATGCACATTGAAACTTTAGCTTTTAGGCATCGTTATGAACGCAACTCCAAAGCTCGCACCATAAAATACTTTGTTTCTTTATGAAATTTATCATGTTGCAATTTTAAGACATGAGTGTTATGATTCAACTATAAGGAAATAATTCACAGGATACCTTGGAGATCTTGAGTCGGGTCCACTTTCAAATCCTGAAAAGAAATTCACACTCAAGTTAGATTCAAAATGTGACATTAAGAGCAGCACAGGGATTTAGGGCTTGCAAAATGATCAAATTGCTTATAATGAATTTAAGAAATTGAAAAATATAGAAATAATAATAACAATATCATAGATATATTAAAGACATTTAAGAAAAGTAGGGCTCAGGATAATTGAGTTAAATCAAAAATTTCAAGCGCTTTGTTTGTGTAAATATAAGCAAGTGATCAAAACGACCAATCAAAACAAGCGTAAAAAGCATGGGGAACCAATGAGAACCCAAAGAAGATCAGACCGCACAACCAGTAAAAAAGCGCGGGAAAACACCAATAGCGAAGTCGCAGTTGATTCCACGTTTGCTTTTTTAGGGTTGATAGACTGACACAAGTTTCGCAGCTAAACACAGAGCACACTGGAAAAAAATCCACATACAATCTCGAATCACTTACGACACTCAACTGTAACGACATTTATTTCTTTATCAGATTTCTTTTTCAGAGTAAGTTCAGTCACCTGGTCGTGTTCGTCTTTGACGAGGATGCGGTGTTGGATTCATGGCTTGTTCTTCAGCTGTCAAAACTGCTGCTACCGCACGGACAACCATCTTTGTACCAAACAAACACACAAACAAAATAGAAATAAAAATTAAATATTGGTTAGTAAATAAAGCTTCCACGAGCCGACAGTACTTGGAGAACGTTCCTCCATAAAATGTAAGCAAACACAAGCCTAGTGTATCATACCTCGTCCACTTGTGACCACGGTCTGGAAGGAGAACGAATTCTTCGAACAAACAAAGCTTGTAACTTGTGATGCAGATATGACGTGTGGTTAACAACCTGAACGACAAAAAGTAGCGCAAAATGAGAAAATACTGAACGTTCGCAAGGTAATGCATGCGGTATAACAAGAGGAAGTGAAGTTCATAGATGAAAACGAAATTTCATTGTGATAGAGGACAGGTATTAGCAGCATTGTGAAAATGGTGGTCTCTTCAAATTCTAACCACGCGAATGACGAATAATGCAGACAAAAACTTTCCTCCTCGGTTTGCAATTGAACATAAAATCATATAAATTCTAAATGACTAAATTGAAGTTTGCTAACGTTAGAGGCATTTTTGACTATGGGCAGTGTGAATTCCTTCCATTTTTTGGGTTATTCTTGATGTGCTTGTACAAGGTAAGCTTAAAAGAAGTAGAAGTAGAAGTTTTTGAGGATCACAAAAACTACCTCTTGACTCGCAGACAGCGCGATCCACTCATCCACGCTAAACAGAGCACCATTTTTTTCTTTCTTTCCTGATGTTTCCTCTGTTTCGCTATCACTGCTTTCACTCTCTCGTCCTAGTCCATCTCCAAGGTACCTCTCACTGTCACGAGCAGCAGAGGGGTCCTGGGTAACACGCTCGGAAGACAGGCTTGGTCCAGTGAAGAGTGCTATTGTCACAGGGGACAGCAGTGTACAGCATTTAACTGTCACTGTTGTGTACAACCTGGAAAAGGATAGACAGTTAATGACACGTGTTCAGAGGCGAATTAGTAAAAGTAGAGGCTTTTGGTAAACTTGTTTCTTTTACAGAGCCCAATTGCAGAATTAAAAAATACCATTGTCGACTCTGAAATTTTTTTAAACATTTTTTGAAGAAGTTTTACAGCTATTCAACATGATTTGAGTCCATTTATCTGAGCTCATGTCAGCATACAGCAAACATGAACCCCTGCTAGGAACCACCAGTTAGGTAGCACTGAAAGATTAGCTTGAGATAAAAATGAAAGAAAGAAAGAAAGAAACAAACCTCGACATTTCCTCATAAATAAGCCAATCGGAGGGAAGTCTGTTGATGGCCTTTGTTTGAGCAGCGGACATGGAGTCTCCTTGTGTTGGAGACTGGTACAATATGGAGGAATTGTGGAACCGAACTTTACTCTCTTTCCTGCAGCATTAACAACACAGCTTCATAAAAAAAAATGTTAGCTGAAATCGCTAAGGACGGGGCGAAGAAACACTTCTAACTAACAAAGGCTACAAAATAAAGCAAACATTAGCACAATTTAAGTCTAACAGTATTTGCTCTTACTGTGTTGTAAGTTTTTTCGCACTTCTATCCACACGAGCCACCTGTGGAAATGTTCCAGCACAGAGAGCCGCCTGACAACAAAGGAAAGTTTAATTTTACCAGTTTTAAATAATGGTATGCAGAAAGGATAAGGGTATTACACTGGAAACCAAACTAAGAATAGTATCTGTTCATTTTAAGACTCAAAATGGTAGAGTTCTCTGGATTACAGCAGGTAGGTATGAGCAATGGCTAGTGAGTTCGAACAGTTCTTTGAAGAAGAAAACAGCAACCAAGAAGGAGAAAAAGGACAGTTATGGCGGGTAGTCATGACGTTGCCCATGACGACAAATATTACAACGAAAAGCGACAGTGAAAATGATGAAAACGATGACAGCTAACCAAACAGAGACAACGACAGCAACGAAGGATATGCGACGATTATTTCTTCACCGCAATTGCACCTATATTCAGTAGAAACATACCTTAACAACAGCCCAGTTGTTTGAGTTGGAATTCAAGTCCCTGATGTCTCCTGCTCCGCGGGGGCGAATGAAACCGGCAAATTTCAATTGTCCAAGAATTTGTGCTCTAAAATGACAACAGGTAAATCAGAAACATGACGGGGATCGCACCACCCCTTCAATCATTTAACCAGTACCTTCATGTAAAAAGCACGTTAAGGTCCAAGGTTACCTTGCAATGGAATAACTTCTTGAGATTTTCAAATCTAAATTATAAACCGGCCTTTTAAAAGCTTTACCTCATACCAGCCATCATTTCTAAGGTAGCTTGAGACAAGTAGTTCCTCCGACAGAAGTTCCTGTCGTAACCTTCAGATCGTGCACGTTGCCAGCCCTAAGGAACAAAAGATCCAAACGGCATGTAACAATGGCATGGGTACATAAAGCACTAATGAGAGATCCAACACTGAAAAATTCGCAAGTTCGGTTTGCTCTATAGTTCCTTGGAGGATCTTGCTTAATTTGAGCCATAAGAGAGTAGAGATGGTGAGTATTCTTCTATCATTCTTGCTTCGAATTAGTATGAATAATTTCGTAATTCTTCGATTCAAAGATCACCTTTGATTTTAAAAGATAAGCTATTGTATCTGTCAGAAATATATCCAGATGTTTCTTTTTTTCATTATTGCAACGCACCAACCCTGCATCACAAGTAGTAACCAACTCACTCTGAACACTTGCACGAACACCAAGTGATCGCTGAAAGGATCCAAGATGAATCTTTTTCTAGCGGCAGCTGCAGCTCGCTTCTCGGCCGCGTACATTGGAAGAATAACTGAAAAAAAACACAGAGCAAGTATAAGGCTTTTAAAAAGTTCCACACACCAAGAGTTTACCTTGGTATATGCTGTATTTGAGTTCCAAAGTGAGTCGTAAATTCTATCTGAACAAGACGAACTGAAAACCCTTATCCCGTCAAAGGGGAAGGTAGTATCTGTCGGTAAGAAGTCCCACACAAGCACTGCACTGCCACAGAGGAGCATGTCAGAAAGTTTTGCTACCATATTTTTTGACAAAGACGAAAAAGTATAATCGTATAAAAGTTTTTTCACCATGATGACTGACTGATTAATTATCAATAGGCCTGGCATTTACTTAAAATCACTCGTTTGTTCCTTGAGAACGGAGATAGCAAGTCGGTTTAACGATTCACCGCGATTCTCAAATTACGGGTCTGCTTTGTCGGCTCAGAGAATTTCCTCTGCTTCTTTTTTGTAATTTTCCTTTACTTACAAGGATCCCTGTAGGCCAGAGCACAGGCGATGGTCACCACTGGATCCACACACTTCAGTACAACTGAGTACAGGATCATCTTCCCCAGCTGTGGACTAAGGGGTAAGTCAGCAAGATGACGACCTAGGAGAGGTGACACAGAATCACACAGTAATTATAAAAAACTGCATGGCCATTACACCGAATCGTATGGTAATTCCACAAAAACGGTACTACAAAGATCGGCATAATTGCCAGAATGAAACGTTTCTTATGCTTGATAAGTAGCTTTTCAGTTATCACACTGTAACAACGAGTCATGAAAGACTCAGGTTAAGGTTAAAGATTGTCAGATAATTTTTGGGCAGGAGAAAAGAGAACCACTATTAAATGAACATATAAAAGCAGGATTTCTAGCTAGTGAATTTTTATTTGAGGGGGAAGCAATCCGACAATGCTTTGTCTTCACTAAGGTCTTTGAGTGGTCCAATCCCTCAACCAATCAAATGCAAAGTAAAGTCACAAGTGACTTGGTCATGCACGTTGCCCGCGCTTCAGGCAGTTTGCCTGATTTTTCTTTGAGTTCTCCTTTTACAAAGTTCTGTCAAATAAAGCAATGCATTTACCAAGGTCAGTCAGGTCTTCCCATTGGTCCAAAGCGTCTATGGTCTGGATCAAAAATAAATCAAATCAAACGATCAGCTACAGTTACTTATGCAAGAGCAGAAGCAGTGAATAAAAAGTGGAAAGAAAAGTAACAGACGCGGACAAAAACTTTACAGTAAGTACACCATATGCATGTACTTCTTTGAGGTGAAATTAAGATCCAATGGGTCAAACATAACAAAAAACGAAAGTGAAATGTGATCATCGCAGTAAATTTTCCAATTTAAGCAATTGGAAAGAAGAAGCCTGAAAAAAATCAGGGCTTCAACAAAAAACGTTTGGTAATCTAAAAGTATATGGTGTACACAAAATCAGTGAAGGATATGCGATGAATAGTGTAAACAGAATTAACTAAGACGGTTTGGCAACAATACTACTGGTGTCAATACCAACCTTAAGAAGGGCAACAGCATTTCGAAGAATCAAAAGCGGAGGAGCCTCGGGAGCTTTGGACAAGAAATCACTTATTGACGTGTTTGGTGATGCTAAAAGTTTTGTGTGAAGACATAATTCCTACAAAACAAGAACAACAGTAATACAGTTGAAGCTTCACCTAACACTGCTTCTCTTCGTTAGCTATACGCATCGTAACCGAGTTGTGAAGGACATAGGTTCAACAGGTGTTACATTTTACCCCAGCCCCCTCTCCCCTCCGTAAGAGCCACCTCTCTCAAAAACGGTTTCTTTTGTCTGTCTCCAAAGCGATATCTGTGAAGACGATCGACTAGATTAAGTTCAATAAAAACTTAATTTACGTGTGAGTTCTTTTATTGCAAAAAGGTCAGGTTAATAAAATTGATACTCTCTGAATCCTACCTGCAGAGGAATTCGTAATAATTCGGGGATCTGGTATTCCAAGAAGCTATCATGTCGAACTCGGCTGAATAAGTGGTAACAAACACCAGGGGAACATCTCCCAGCCCTGAGAAGGAAAAAGAGTTAGAAGATGTAAGTTTGGTTTTATGTGGATGGGAAACGAAGAATGCTGTAAGTATGCTTAACTATGAACACAATAAAAATATTTCAACAACAGAAGGTTTAAGAAAAAGACGTTTTTCGTCTTGTCACGAGCGAGGAACAAAGTACCTGAGTACCCATGAGAAAGCGTGTTCCTCTTTGTCCCTCGCTCGTGACAAGACAAAAACATCTTTCTCTATTTCTATACCGAGCTCAAAACTTACCGTCTCTCTTATTCTATAAAAAGTTTGGAAATTTATAAAATAAACTCAAAATGTTTCAATTTGGTGATGCAATAAACAAAAGGTTTTTGACCAATCAGGGCCCTCGTGTTATCTCGGTTACTTTATAAAAACAAATAGATCACCTTCCTTTCCTCTGAATTGCGCTTGCTTTGGACACCCATACAGATTGAAGTGAAGAGACTGATGTCAGTGCATCAAAGGCTTTCTAGATAATAAAAAAGGTTGATAAATATTTCTTATCTTCTAAATTAAACCTATATCACAGTTAGCATAGATAGCTACATTTACAGTGTAAACCTCAATAATCATCCTTATGCCACAAGCCAAAGAAGTAGATGTTCAGTTGAAACCGTTCAGGACACCGAGAAGAGCATTATCAATGGTGCATGGATATGCAGCGTGCCAAAGGGAAGGTTATTTATTTTTTGAATTGCTTTGGTTGCCCCACAAAGAGAAGTAATTAGTTACCAACCTCTTTCACCTTTCCACTGTCAATCACAAACACAACATCATCAATAGTGACACTAGTCTCTGCTATATTTGTTGAAAGGATCTGTGTGAAAACAAAAGCACATGTCAAGGGTATACCATAATTGTCGAATACTTGTTCAATACCCAGAGACATCACTAATAAAATCAAAGGTATACATGATTATGTGTAAACGTACAATGTAGCCGAGTCATACTATTGTTGTTACCTTGCTGAGGATAAACTAGCATGAACATTTCAACTAATTAACAACTCACAATTTTTCTGATTGATTGGTGTAGTTTTCTGAAAACCTTGAATAAACAAAAGAATATGACTTAGTCATGTGCCATAGAGACATCCTAAGCTTATCAAGGACTCTTGCAAAATTTAAACAAGAAGAGAGTACTCTTCGTCACTCACCTTTCTTTGCTCTGTAGCTTGCATGGAAGAATGTAGGGTAAAAATCTGATACCTAGGAAAAAGAGGAAAGAAATACTATGGGCATGAATCTGAGGCACTGTTTTTGAATACTTAAGAGCAGGGGTTTAACAAACAACAAAATTTTATCAACAACTACCTTCTAGTATTTCCAAATTCCTTATCAGCCGTTAAATTGTCACGGAGAGTGATAATTTCATCATAACCAGGAAGGAATACCAATATAGAACCTGTGTGGGTATAATAAATAAATTTAATTTACTTCTAGTGGAGAGAACTCAAATTGAACATCTGCCAGCTATGCAACTGTAGCTTGAATAGAGAAAAAGTATTCATACATTCTTACCATTTTTTTTTTTTAACGTATCATTAATAAAATGGTGGGTGACTAAATTTATGTTCTTTAACAGGCACAGACAACCTAACATTGATTTTAGAGGCATAAGAGTCCAGTCTGTGGGAGTCCAGTCTATATCTGCCTCACTTTATTGTGTCCTCAGGTGACAGTTTACAGTGTAACCTCACAGTGCCTGTCTCCACCCTGGAGTGTAATTGGGTACAAGGAAATTTTCAGTGAAGTGTGATGAAATGCTGGGGGTGACAGAGTAATACACACTCCGGAGGGGGGGGGAGGGAATCCATAGTTCTAATCTCTTTATGCCATGACAACCAGAAATAAGCTCTTACTTGGTGACTTCACCTAAAATATTTAAAGTTGAACTGACCTTCTTGCTGAGTGTTACAAATATATGTCAGTAGACTAGTGATTAAGTCAAGATCAACCTGCAAAAGGAACAGAGATTTTTACCAAAGACCTTTCTGCACAACTGAAGCAATAGTCTAGTAACAACCTAGGCTATCCAAATTAGTAATGTTGGTGGAGAAGAAGGCAGAAGAATCAGCCACAGAATGGCTACTCTTGCTGATTTTAGACATGTATCAATATACAACTTTGACATCATACTTGCTGTCTTCTATGGTTGATTCCTCATTTCAATCAGAAACCTGACATTGCAACCTATCAGTGATTGCAACTGGTGAGACTAAGGTTTGATTCAGACTTAACTCTTTGGAAAAAGCATTCTTTGAATGATTACAGGTGCATTTACCTAGCATGCCTTACCCGATCATCATCAAATGTCTTGTGGTAAATAGCAAGCAGTTCTTTGCTTTCTTCACTTAGTTCATTAGATTCCCTTTCTAAAGCTGTTTCATCCACATACGGAACTTTGGGTGATGACCTAAAAAGATAAACATAAAAATTTCCCTTCAAGACATTGGCAGATACTTCAGTGAAGACTGCCTTCACTCTCAAATTTACTTGGGGAAAAGTACATTGCAGCGGTCAGACTTCATAATGCCTTCACACCCTAACATCAGTATGCATATTCTCTATACTGTTCTCTATACATTTCCAAAGATGCTGACAAGGAGAATTTGTTTACCAATCAAGAGCTTCTTTAAATGGTGATCATTTTGTTTATTCTCATCAGTTTAATGCCAAATGATTCAGGGAGATATGGTAAGGAGAAGTTGGATTCTAATCACTTTTAGTTTTCAAAGGGTTAATATGACATGATACCTACCTTACTTTATAAATACCTTTCCTAAATCTCATCAAACCTTCTACAACCTCATCATACTCTCTAAATCCATTTTTAAGCTAATCTATGAACAAGCTAGATGATTACATACAAAGCAATTCAACACCTGGAGTACACAAACTATTAAAATCATACTTTAAATTGTCATACTCACAAACACGATTCAAGAATTTGGACAACATCACTATGTTCCCATTTCTTGGCCCAATCTATAGCAGTCCTTGGGGAGAGAAATTATGTCCATAAATTTGTCGCATGATTTAATTCAGCAACAAGACCTTGAAAAAATTTGATGGTAGGGCATACAAAAAAAATTAATATTTCCTTACCATCCATTCTTGGGCTCCCTAATGTGAGGATTGGCTCCTAAACTCAGCAACTGTTCAACAACACCAGCACAACCTCGTCCTGATGCAACCATCAGGGCAGTGGCCTGCGTGTCTGAGTGTTGATGGTCAACTGTGGAAGAAGAGAGGCAAAGGTCTTCAACAGTGTTCTAAAGTACAGCTTGTATGATCATAGGAGAGGAGAGGTGATGTTTTAATAATCACAGTGGAATCCTGTTTGAAAATTTCACACCCTGGCCAGCTCATTCTATTTTGTTTTTGGGTGAGAAATGTAACTCTCACAGGCCCCTTTCCACTAAGGAGAGGGGGGAGGGGAGGGGAGGGGAATGCACTGTACTAGCATCCCAGTACTCCTAGTTGCTACACAACATCAAAATTGGGTTAAGCCTTGGCTGTATGAGCCTCATCTGGACAAGATTCAGTTACATGTAACAAGGTGACCCATGTCTGGACTTTATGTCAGTGTTCTCCTTGTTAGGCAATAACCTCTTATGCTTGCCACATTTTGTACCTCATATTACAGCCTAGGGCAAAAGAATTTCTCTACCAGTTTGAAAATTTCTTTTGCCTGTCCTGAATACACAGTACATGTGCAGTGTACGTCAAAACTAAGAACTAGGAAGAATGTTATATTTTGCCAACTACTTACCACTGATGTTCTCATGCATGATCAAGTAGAGAATCTGGACAAATGAGTCCTCATCACCCTGTCAAGACAAAAGTGCAGGTTACCCTAATTTCTTATTGAGAGATGTATAATCTAGAGACATATATAATCTATTTTACACTTACGTTTAGCCATGCCTCTGAAATGCTGTTATCCATTTCTTGCCGTAAATATTGTTCCTCACTGTCACTCTCCTTGGAGATAAAAAAAAATTAAAGTTTATAGGAATTTCAAGATGAAGGTTTTTTTAAGCTTAATGTACAGTTAAACCTACCTCATCCTGCTTATCATTGTCATCATTTGCCAGGCCTTGCAAAGCATTATCACCATTATCTTCCTGGAGTTTGATTCCTTCCACAGCTTCATCCAGCTCTTTAATGTCTCTATCATCAACTTTATCCTCGATCTCCTCAATATCTACATCATCTCCCTCCTCAACATCTTCATCATCATTTGCATCATTTTCACCTTCCTCTTGTCCTTCCAGTAAGATGTCCTCATCCATGTCTCCATCACCCAGTTCTTCATCAAGCTGGAATTCAGGAAGATAGTCTTTGTCTTGAGAATCTTCATTTAGTTTTCGAATAGGATCATCTTCAAGTTCTGCATCTGATAAGGGAAGTATGTGTTTATACATTAATTGTCAAGTAAACTAGTAAAATTATTCAGTAAAAGAACCTACATAACCATCAAAGAGTCATTAATACCTGCCAAGGTAATAACACAAACTGCTTATATTCTCTAAAGAAGTACCACATACCTTCTGATGCCTGTAGTTCTACATCAAACATCCCTTCTGCTTGTGCGTCAGCAGTAGGAGGACCTGTCTCTTCTGCGTTGACATTATTCTCACTTCCAGTCTCATTATCTTTGTGAGAACTCTCAACTTCCTCATCATTTGCTGCATTTGAAACTTCCTGCTCAGTAGGAAGGGAAATGTTGTCATCCTTTTCTCCTGTACCATTTTTGGTTTGGTTGTGTTTCATATGTTTTACCATTTCCTTGTTACAGTATGATGTCCTGGCAAGTTAGAGTTGTAAGATTTTTTTAAGATATTTGTACAGTGCACTACCAAGATGCATGTATGGAAAAAAGGAAAAGTTTGTCTTGGAGAATATACTTTCCGAAGAAAAAATACTCACATTTTAAGAATGTCTTCCAAGAAATATGCTTGTACATCAAAGCACCTACCAGGTACTGTGAAAAATAATGTGAGTTGACTTCATCAAGCAATAGTGCAGTTCCCCTTATATGGCAACCCAAGAACAGTTCACTGGCCAAGCAATGAAAGATTGTTTAAGTAAACTAATGCATCAGCTCAGGAAATTGCACATGAGTACAATAGGGAGAAAATACTGTGGAGTTGTTTTGAGTGCTGAATTTGAAAGCTGGAGCTCCTTGGTTCAAATCCACTAATCTGTGATTTGGTTACATTTATTTCCTTGGCAAAATCTGTGTCCTATTTCCTCCATTTTTTAAAAATTTATAGTGACTCAGAATGGTAGAAATGTGCCTGATACTGGTAGATTTATTATACAACTAAAGGGGTATTGATTTTATTCTTCATCACAACAATGATGAACAGTTCTAAGAATTAAAAAAAATTGAAAAAAAAATAGAAGGATAATTGCAGGTAGTCTACCAAATAACTTACCAGCCAGGCAATCGTTTTAATTGTGTAAAGTTACTTTTGAAATATCTGTGGCAATGAATATAACACTGGAAAAAGTATCCACACAGTAAAGGTCAAAAGTCAGGGTGTTACAGGGCAAGTAGTTTGACTTACCATGAATAACTGGACACTTTCCAAAGTAGTCAATAAACAAGTTGATATCTAAAGCAGCACTCATTAAAATTAACTTCAGTCTCCTGTTAACTGTTAAAAGGTCCCTCAAGGCTATTAGTAGGAAGTCTGAAAATCTATCTCGCTCGTGAACCTCATCCTGATGAAGGAAAAATTTTCATTATTGTTCAGCACAATTAACTATTTTTTTGTTGTTTACTTTCAATCTACCATTTCCTTGACACATCAATAAACATGACATAAGTTCTGTCTACAGTTACTTTTAATACAGTATGTACTGCCACTGAAAAATAAATCATACTTTACATGTATATATTTATATGCCAACACTACTGGATTATCTTGGAGTCTCCAAGAACACCATGAGTCTTCACAACAAAAGCATTACTGGTCAGGATCATTTTCCACAAAAAAACCCTAACATTTCAAATGATTTTAGAAATCATGATATCATCCTGCTTATCTTATGTTTCTTGGCTTCCTTTTGGCAAGTTTAAAACTCAACTCAGTCACAATTACTATCATTTAACCCTTTAACTCCCAAGATCTGATTGTTAATTCTCCCCTCTAGCTGCTACACATTTCCTCATGAACAGGTTACAAGAATTTGGTGTTAGATCAAGATGACAATTTCTACCTGATAAGTTTGAATATTCTCATGACCCGTTTGCTGGATAATGTTTAGATATTATAGGGAGAAGTTACATGTTAATCACTTCTGGGAGTTAAAGGGTTAAGCCACTACCTTTTTGGATCTACATGTATGCCTTGTCGTAGCAGAAGGTGGGGGAGGGGGAGGAGGGGGGCTTATGAAATGGACTGATATTTTAAGATTTGAAATTTTTTTAGCAGTTGGTATCTCTGTTCCCTAACTTGAATTGAATTAGCTTCATTAATAAATCTGTTTAGACAAATAACTATCAAATACTGAAATATTTCTTATCATACCACTATAACATGAGTGATAAATGAAAGTGAATTATCTCCAGACATCAAAGTCCGTAACAGCACTCCAGTTGTACAGTATGTTAACAATGTTTTTGGAGATATTCTGCAAGATAATCAAGTGTACAAAAGATGACACATGTTACCATTGGTTATTCACATTAGACAAAAAATGAGAGTTCCTTACACATTAAATCAAACAATAAGACTAGTTAAGCAATAAAAATCATACAGAAGAGAGAAAATTTCCATGTGTAAATCTTGCAGAGTCTTTAAGAATACAATTAGCTAAACAAAACAAACCAAAAAAGAACTGGAACAACCATGATTACTTAGTGCTGACCCCACCACATAGAACTGATATGTTTGTTGGCTTTATATCTTTCATTGTTGATAAGAAGTATACAATCCTTCACAGCGTCTCTCTCTACTTTATGGTTAGAAGGGTATTGATAAACATTAGGGGTAACTTTCTTGTAGCATGTTACTTAAAGTGTACATCATACTTTCCAATTAGAAATGCTTTAAATTATGTGAGATCTTCAGATTACCTATTATCCAGCCTAATTTGGTAACCAACAGTCTGTCCAAGTCTTTCTCCTCTTTCAGTAGCAACTCTTTCACTCACTGATAAAGCTGATATGCGCCGAGGTTGAGTGCAAACCACTCGGCAAGGAGTTGAGTTAGCATAAGCCTCCTCCAGTACAAATTGCGGAACCTAAATGTTTTGAGGAGGAAAAATAAAATAATGAATAAGGATGATACTGAATATTTGCATTGTTTCCAGAGTGATTTTATGCTTCAAAGAGAAAAAAAATTTAAAGGGCAATTTTAGGAGAATAAGCATTGTTCTCCCTTCAACTTCAACTGGTTGTTAATTGTTAAATTTAAGTTCATTACCTGAGTTGTTTTTCCTGAACCTGTTTCACCAGATATAAGAACAACCTGGATGGACAATTCATAAGAAACAAAATTTTCAATTAACAAGTAATATGACAATGCATAAAGTTTTGGAGACAGCATTGATATACAGCTGTTTCGAGATTGTTATTAAAAGCATAAAAGTGTGTGTGACAACCCCAAACATATGATGGGTAATTTTCAGGTCACAGTTCCGAATTTCAGGGAAATCTTGGAAAGCGTCACTGTAAGGACAAGGCAATGCATATTTGATAAATACATTTATCTTAAAGTATTTGATTTCTTAAAATTCATGGATCACAAGATACCCAAACTACTTTTTGAGATGGTCACATGAACTTTTCTCCTTTTTTCCCTTAACCTTTCTTGAAACAGCTGGATTAAAAAAAGTTGTTTATTCAGCAGTTCCTTAATTGAAAGCAAACAATTTTAGTTCAAGTGCACCAGATGTTCATAACAATTTTGTAACTTTAAGACTTCACCTGGTTCTCAGAAATAAGCTTCATGATCTGTTCCCTCAGCTCATAAATTGGTAAAGACTTGCGAAATGAAAAGAAATCATTCTCTTTCACAACTGGTGGAACTGCAGGAGTGTTGTTGTTAAGCCTACCAACAACTCTACTTTCTCTTCCACCACGTCCTTATTGAAAAAAATATGCATTATATACAAAATATCCATTTAAATAAAAATAAATAAAAAGTATTTGTAACAACTCCTAATAACACTTTACACACTAATTTAAATTAAAATTGCTTAATAAATAAATGGCAAAATAAAACAGCTATAAGTAAATAGTAAAGTACTTTTAAAATTCAGCCAAACCAAAGATTAAGTCAAAAAATTATATTAAAATGATGAATCATGTAGTTTTTCAAAAATCTCCTTACTGTCTGTGATATAATACTTATAATGTTACTTTGGAGAATTTGGAATTGGATCAACATATAGTCCCTTAGTTGATATTTTTCTTTATTCTCATCCCTTACCTAATCCATATTGTATTGATATTGTGAGGAGAAATTCTGTCTTGGTCATTCATGGGAGTTAAAGTGTTAAAACTCATTTTGGAGTACTATAAAGATACTACAAATGAAAGATTATAAATCCAGTGAACACATTCGAGGAAGAATTTCAGTCTAACATACATGTCAGATTGCTTAAAATGAAGGAAGCCTTTTCTTTTTAGAGTATAAAACAAAAACCTATTACTACTGAGTAAATCCTTGGCAAATAGAAACTACACACCTGTATCAAAGGTAACTGTCGACCTTTCTGTCTTGGGCTGGAGCTCTTGCCTTTCTTTGATGTTTAAAGGAAATTTCTTCAGTAAATGCTCAATATGGTGTGTAGCATTGCTGGTGAGATTCAAAACAGTGCTACAGGTTCCAGCACTAACAGTTTTCTTAGAGACTGTTAGAAATCTATTACTTCCATTCCTGCAAAGTAATGAAAATATAAAGGAAATGAAACATACCAATTTCAGCTTACTAAGAAAAGGTTTTTGTCAACTATGTACTGTAAGTATTAAATGCCCAATATGCCACCATGAATACATAAGAGAATTTGATGTATTTGAAAATCGTTGCTTGAAAAATGAGAAAGATCAGAAGAGAGAGTTGCACTTTAATTCAGCAAATATCCATCCAAGAAGAGGGGCAAACAAGACCACTTGTATGAAAATTTACCTTTAAATATTGAACCCTCAGAGTGACTGGCACCTAATTCCTCCTTACGGTGTAATCCCGAATGTCAGTCGTTTTGCAGCATTCTAAATCGTATGGTTAAACCCAGGTTGACATGTAAATGTTTATAACTGACTTCTAGACATTTGCGAACTGACTTCTAAACGTTTGCGAACTGACTTCTACATGTTTGCAAACCGACCAGCAATGTTTGCAAAACTACTGTTGGTGAAACAACCAGTAACTGTCACATCTGAATAAAACATTAGGTTCAGGAGAATAGAGGAAATGAACTTCAAGTAAATAAGATCTTGATTGATAAGCAAAATCTCCCTGTCACCACCTTAGGAAATGTATAATGAAGTAATGTGGAGAATATACATATTGATGTAAGGATGTAAAGGGTAATATTATCATAATCATTGTCATTAATATAACTCATAACATAGAGCTGCAATGAAGGTAAACAATCCACATCTTACCCTTTGCTTTTTGATTTTAATCCTAAGTTCTGACATAATCTGTGTATGTAGGCTCTTTCCACAGATGTAAATGATGAAGGAAATTCTAGAACTATATAAAGATAACAAATCACCTCATGAAAATTCAACCTTTTCAGACACTTGTCCCTAACAAAAAGCACTGACTGTACATTCTGAATTTACAATGTGACGGGATAAAAAGGTATAGTTATTATATTAATAGTGATAATAAGCTGATGTTTCTGGTTTCATATGGTTGCTTACTGCTGTGAATCAAGTACAGAATGAGACCAAACTGTTGTACTGACACAAAGACACATGACTCAATAGCGCTCGGCTTTTTATTGTATAAATTTCCGCCGAAAAGCATCAGTGCATATAGACAATCCCTCATCACTGTGTCTGATTTATCTTGGCTTGTTTTCAAATTGCCAACCAATGAAACAAGTATTTAGAAATCGAGCCACGTTTCTGTGATAGATCTTAAGGATAATTTTATTAGAAAAATAAGTACCTCGTCGATCTTACGGAAGGAGTACTGATGCCCCCCCCCCCCCCCATACATAATTTAAATGTTGTTTACGCGGCGTTTCCTGTTACAAATATTAATACAGTGTCACGCATAAAAAGGAATAAAGTACTAGCGCTCAAAAACGTAAAAATGCTTGAAAACTTCTCAGTTGGCTTTACAGTTGCCTGTGTAAGCTTCATCTCAATCAAACCTTTTCTCTGCAAATTATTCCAATCTGATAACAATGATATGAACACGATGTAGTCATCAATTGAGTTCTGGGAGACACATCTTGATTCTAAGAAAATCCAAAGGATTACCTTTTTGTTTCTCTTCAAATCGAAATCTATCGAGGGCAATTTTCACTGCGATCTTAAACTCTTCTTTCACGCAAATTTCTCTCTGAGCCCTTTTTGTCTTAGCCGGGCCAGTGTTGGCCATCTTTGATATCTGCAGTTACATAAGATTCAATTTACATAACGTACTTTTTCAGATTTGTACCGCTGATCTAACAGGATCAATGTAAATTTCTGCCCGTGCGATCCCTCCCTGATGAGAAATTTGACCCACGTGGAGGACATGACGGACTGAGCGAAGAAAGATTTTCAAAGGTTTAATTTGTTTTGCGAAATCTGATCGCGAAACGTTGTAACCAATATAATGAAACGTAGAGCAAAGGCTACAGATAAATCTTTTGGGGCTGATGATATATCGAAAAAGGTACGAAAGGACCCGAATTAATGTATATAAATGTAGTTGTTGTCGATGGTAAACAACAAAACAGCTGCATTCACCAGTTACAACATCACACTTGCACCACTCATTAGATTTACCATCACCTGTTTTGTCTATGAACGTCCATGGATAAGGTGGACCTCAGTGGTTCCGTATTTTGCCGTTGATTAGCATGACAGTTGGATGGATTTCTTTGAAAGTTTACTTAAAATACCAGGATGTGGCAAGAAACATGGTTATCTGAGTGCCCGGCTGCTGCAAAAAGTAGAGCTGTAGCATGTTATGGTTGGATGAGTGTAACGATCTCAGATATCAGCCAATTGGTCCATCATTTATGTAGACAACGTTCTTGACAGCTCAACTAAACTTCTTTGAGATGCCCTTTTGGTCATTGATGCTATGATTACACATTATGTCTTAATTAGAAAGCTGTTGTTGTAAATGGAGAAGAAAACGATACAAAGACAACAAACTATAAAGACAGTCTGTACCGACCACCCACAAGCGAGGAAATCACTTCTCTCAAAGAAACTGAAAATCTTTTCAAGTCCAGTCTCTTCCGTATGCAGGTTTGTGCTTTTCATTCTAAATTTTCCCCAAGATTTGAATTAGGAAGACATCAAGTTGTAGCATTTGTCAATGTTATCATCACCCTAACCAGCTCTCATTTGAGTCATTGAATCAAATGGCCATCCAGCATCCATCCATCCAGCAGAAGAAAAAGTGAACTAGTAGTCTATTGTGACTCGCAGATTCATGAGGCTTCTTGCCACTGTTTGGTGTAGTCAAGATTTTGTTTAGAAGATTTTTATGAATCCCAGTGGTTTGTGTACTGGAGTCTGCACTAAGAGGTCTGGGTTTGAAACCTGACCTGGTTATGTATTGTGTTCTTGGGCCTTCGACAGTGACTCTCTCCACCCAGGAGTATAACTTTGTAGCTGCAAATTGTTAGGGAAGCCTGAGGAAATGCTGGGGGATAATCTTGCATCCCATTCAGGGAGGGGAGGGGGGAGGTAGGTTATACTCCTTGTTGTTTCATGCCATGGAAGCTGGGATAAGCTTTGGCTGAATCTGTCACTTTGCTCGAGCGCAGACTGTATCTATTTGTGAAATGGAATGATGTACATGTGCAGTGTATTCTGTGCATAAATCAATCTATACCAGCTATTGACAGTGTATTTTAATCAACTCTCTTAAAGATAACTGAACTTCTTGCTGAAGTACAACCAAAAAAAGACAGGAATAAAGCTCTTGATGAAGTCCTGCATGAACTCAATACTCTTCTGTTGTCATTACCTGATGGAGAGATGGTACACGAGGTAAGTTGTTTTGAGAAGTGACATGTCAATGCATGAGTGGTTTACTCATGAACTTCTGGTTGGTGACCAATCAGGTTAACTCCCAGGAGTGACCAAGACAGAATTTCTCCTTGCAGTATCAAAATAACATTAAGCAGACATGTGATGACAATAAAGGAAAAAAATCAATAAAAGGATGATTGATTGATCCTGTTCAAAATTTTGTGAACTAACATTATAAAATTTATATGAGTGTGAATATATGAAAATCATATATATGTGTACCAACAAACTGACCTGCTCCCAGTTGGCTTGTCAGTGCAGTTGGATAAAAGCACTGCACTGGAATCACAGAGGTCATGAATTCAGATTCTGTACAGGCCTAAATTTTTTTTCAGACCTTATTTTCTCTACTGCTAATTATAAGATGTGTTCATAACTATGTAGAATTATATGCATTAATTTAAGAATTGTGTGGCAGGTATTTAGTTTGGAAGTGAAGTACATGATTGTGTAAATCACTTTTACAAGTAGCTCATCAATATATCAAGCATTTACTGCCATGTATGTGTTATTAGCTTACTAATTTTCTTACAGATTGAAGATCACTCATGGCTTCCCAAAGAAACCAAATTTCCTCTTCCATCCAGCCTTTCACCTGTGAAAGGAAAGTTCTGCTTTAGAAGACCAGTTAGTGTGAAAGTTGTGGGGAGTTACCTTCTTGGTACCGTAACTAAACCAAATATGAATGTGGATGTTGCTGTTGAGATGCCAAAGGTAATGTAATTTGAAACTATTTTTTAAGCTACAGAACTAATTTTTAACTCCAATGAGTGACCACTACATAGCGCACTTTTTAATAAAATAATCTTTGTGTTTCATGTTAGGAATGCTTTCAACATAAGGATTACCTAAACCTCAGATATCATCACAAGCGAGCTTTGTACCTATCCATCATAGCATCACATTTAGTAAACAGCTCTTTATTTGAGAGTGTCCAGTTCAGTCACATGAATGGAGAAGTATTGAGGCCAATCCTGGTGCTTAAACCAGAAGGTGAGGTTGCTCACGTGTACATGTAGCCTGCAAAGAAGTGTTGTTGTAAGGTTTTCATTATGGTGTGAAATAAATATGGATGCCATTGTGTATCATTCGTTATTAAGCAGGTTTACATTGTCCTCTTGGCTATGTTGTTAAATAAAAATCCTTCAAAGAAACAAGCAAATTTTTCTCTCTTAAGTTGCTCATAAATTATAAATAATTTTAGTCTAAATTTTTCTTTGGTTTGTAAAAGTTTCATATCAGTTCTTCCAGTTAAGATCATGGTACTCACTACTAAAAGTAAGAGATGGTATGTGAAGTGAAAAGCTAGAATTCAGGTGGTTTGAAGATCTTTAGAAACTTCACTTATGTTCTAATATGCAGTAAATACAGTATAAATAAATCGATTGTTCTTTTTTGTGTAGGTAAAGCTGGCAAACAGTTTGTCATCAGATTGCATCCCTCTTTATCAGAGGGCACATTCAAGCCTCAGAGATTTTCTCCAACCAGGAACAATGTTAGACGGCGCTGGTTCAAAGGAGAGGAGGGTGTGGCTGATGATGCAGATGGTGAGATAAAACTTCTGGGTTACATATCTTAAGGGATGCTGACAAGAATTTGTTTAACAATCAATATCTTCCTTAGTTGGTGATCATTTCCTTTATTCTCATGACCTTAATGTGTGATTCAGGGATGTTATTGTAAAGAGAAATTAGATGCTGGTCACTAGGGGTGAAAGGGTGAAAACAGTGAAAGCTGTATATAGGAGTGCTGCATTTTAGATTTTTTGACTCAACTTTCTAATTGTTTTTCCTTTTCAATATTATTTAGACACAGGGTTACCAACCTTTCATTACAATGCCTCAGTATTGTCTGACATGTTCCTGGAACGACACCTTCACTACTTGTACAAGTGCATCACAGATTTTCCAGGAATGAAAGATGCTGTGGCTCTTATCAAAGTTTGGTTGCATCAGCGGGAACTTGATAAGGTTTGGACATCATCATCACTATTTACGACTATGATTTTCATTTCAGAGAGGTGCAACAAAGATTTAGCAATCAGGTTTGAAAATGAAAATTGTGCTGTTGACATGGGCAAATATGGCCCTGTTTCTACTGTGAAAACTTGTTGTTTGATTGCTTTTAGCAGGCTCTCATGTTTGATGGCAGGGCAAATACCATTATTGAGATTTGGTTACCACAGGAAGCGAGGAAGGTTCCCTGTGACAGCACAGTAATTTCATGGTCCCAACCCGGTCACCAAACTTATTGTTATTTCTCCACACAGGGCCAGGGTGGCTGCACTGGATTTTTAGTGTCTATGTTCATCTCTCATTTACTACTTATAAAGAAAATTAACAAGCAGATGAGTTCATATCAGATCCTTAGAGTTTTCCTACAGTTCCTTGGTAAGTATTTAACAGCAAATCTCTCTCTAAATATGCATTGTTTTTTTTTTATTCTTTATAGGACAAAAATATATATACTTTTTAAATAAATATTGGTCTCACTCTTTTCAGGATCAACTGATTGGACTAAAGAAGGGGTAACAATGACCAGGGAAAACAGTGATGATACTAATGTGGTATGATAAATATTAGTGATATTAGTTATTACAGACTTGAATTGTCTGTCGAAGGAGCTTTTTATCTATTTGCTGTTTAATCCTTTGGGTATCATTTAAAATTGCCACAAGATGGAAGGATTGGATGAGATGGAAGATTTTCTTTTAAATGTAAAGTACAAATGAAAATGCAAACCTTATTCAAACAAATGAAGACAAGAGGAAAGAAAATCTGAAAAGAACAAGGAAAAGTTTATCTTTGTTTTTTTTCCAGCCATCAAAGGCAGATTTTCATGCAGGGTTTGATGTGGTGTTTGTTGACCCATCTGGTTACCTAAACCTGTGTGCAGGAATGACTGGGGCTCAGTACAAAAGAGTGAGTGAATAGTAATTATTTTTGTAAGCATCTTTATAAAAATTGGAATCCATGGTTAAACTCTCAGGCTGATGCTAAGTGGAAGTTGCTTGGTTGAAGAGAACTTTTGTAAGACTGTTACTCCTCATATATCAAGAATTTTCTTCAATCTTTTAACCCCTAAAAAATGACTAGCCTCTAATTTCTCCTTACAGTTACAATCTTTTCATGAATATCACAATTCTTGAACAAAATAACACTGGAGCTCTCTAAGGATCCTGTTTAAGGAAACAGGCAACAAGGCACTCTCTGTATAATAATGGTATTGCTAATTTAAATGAAGAGTGACTCATATGTGGCTGTTTTCATTCACTCCACAGTTACAGCATGAGGCCAGGTTATCTTTGGAATATTTGGACAGCAGTTTTATGGACGGCTTTGAGATTCTTTTTATGAAGTCTGTACCATTTATACAAACATTTGATCAATTTCTACAGTAAGTATTCTTAATTGTAGATGTTTAGTTTTTTGATCCAAAATTCTGTTTGTTAGGGCTTTTTCTTTCTTAAGGGGCATACTGAATTTCAGATGTTTTGTAGCCCTCTGAATCTTAAGTAATGGAGAACAGGGGTGAATGTTTTGATGTATCTGTTGCAGAATTCCAAACATTAGTTCTTTAGAAGAGGTTTGCAAGAAGGATGACCTTCTCAGTCACCTTATTGACCATCCTGGAGACTGGACCCCAGTCGTTACTGATTGGCTACTTCATCTTGTTGACAAGGGTCTAGGAAAAAGAGTAGACATGCTGTGCTTTGAGCCACAGGCTCCCTGTCAGGTACAAACTAAATAGTGATCAATATGAAGGGAGCTAGAAAGATTTTAAGTAACCCAACTATGACATAAAGTAGGCAACAGTACAGGTTACAATCATTCAGAATAGGCAGTGTATTTCTCAGAGGATTTGTGAAATGTGCTGATTGCTGGCATATTTTGGTGAATTTTATTGGAATTGGAATTTTTTTCTTCTCATTTTCTGACTGTTTTAATGTAATGTGTGGAGGAAAAAAGAGTGCAATCAGTGTTAATTTTGGCTGTGTACTATTGTTGTAGCCTCAAGCCCCAACTCACTCAAATGTATGGTTTAAAAACTCTTTTTTTTCCCACCCCATTAGTTCATGGCAAGTCAGCTTCTGGTCATTTAGCGCTGGGAAAAAGCTTCATTTTGTCTTACTTTTAACCAGTCGAGGAACCAGTCGACCAGAAACAAACAAAAAACGCAGTGTAAAAGTGCTGATCATAAACTTGTCGTTATGTGTATATGCTTTACATAGAATGTTAAGTTCGTTCAGTTGAACCATTATAATTCGAATTAATATTTTATCACGACATGTTCATCAGTGGCCAGTTAGCAAGACTCCACCCGACAAAAGTCAGAAGGCTTTGACCCTGGGTTTGCTGTTGAACTCTGATCACTCTGATGTCGTGCTTGACACAGGACCCCCAGCCGACAGCGCAGAGGTTAGTGATCGTCATTGCTTTCCTTTTCTTTCACAAACATCCCAAAAGCTCAACACACTAAATCTGAAAAACCATTAGGTTTGTCTTTTATAAAGTTCCTTTGAATCATTCCAAGTCATTCAGTACTGCACTATAAACCTACGCGAGTGACAAACAAGATTATGCTTTTTTTTTTCCAGGCGATATCTTTTCGATCATTTTGGGGTGAGAAGTCTGAGTTGCGCCGCTTTAAAGATGGATCAATCCTGGAGGCGGTGTTATGGCCGTGCAACAGTATAGCAGAAAAACGAACTATCTGTGAAAGAATTATCAAACACCTTCTTCAAAGGTGATGATCACATTTTGAACTAATCTTTTGAAAAAGTTATGATTGATGCGCGTAACGTGAAGTATAATAGCTCAGATGGAGGATTATAGTACTGTTATTGCATTAGATACAGCTCTAATCCTCTGAAACTCCAGTACATTTTGTGCCCATTTAATTTCGGCTCTTTTTGCAACGCTTACAAGCAATAGGATATGTTGCCAGAAAAAAGGGAGAATTAGTTCTGCTTGGGAAGTCGGAAAATAAAGAAAATTAGTGGAACTTGAGAGGTCCTCTTCACCCTCCCCTCCCCACGCTTTCCCCATTCGTATTACCCGGAAATACGTGGTTTGATTGGATCTTTTTTCTTTCAGACACGGAGATGTCGACACTTCGTCGTTCACCTACGTTGCAAGTCAGCTGGACTGTGTACTTCAGACTCATGCTGAATCATCTAACGACGGAACAGGCGAGGAGGACTCACAGAGAGTGAATCAAGTTTACGACACTTTGTGTAAACAGATTCGAGCGTTGGAGCTGCCGCTCAGTGTGAGCTCGTTGCAGGGAATAAGCCCGGTGTTCAGAGGAGCAGAGGTAGTAGATCGAGGTTATTTCCAACCATTCTTGCCCATACTTCACAAAATCCGTGCGTCTGTTCGTTAGAGAGGTCTTCGTTGACAAAAATTTACGAGCACTTAAAACGTATTTGATCCGAATCTTATCGCATCTGATTAACTATTCTCTCTTATAGTAGCTCGGCATTCCCTTTTATATAAGTAAAGATAATTTGGCGCTTATAAACATAACACCGTCCCACTCATAGTTTTCTCTTTCCTGATCATTTTCTTAAAAAAATGTACATAACTTGTGAGGAAAAATTACTTGCTTATCGCTGGAAGGGGAAAAGTTGAAAATAAGTATATCGTTATGTTTTTTTTCTTGTCCTTAGGTTTTTCCCCCTAGAGCTTGCTTTAAAAATAGCAAAGTGAAACCGCAACCTGGCAATGAAAACTTAGCAGACAATGTATTGCTGCCGTCTGAACTAAAGAACACCACTTGGTGTCCAGCTATGGAAGGTAATTAGTGTTTTGATCATTTTTGTGCAAGGTGCATGTATCTGTGAGATGATAACCGCATGAAAACACTCGGATGTATATGTGTTAAGGTTTCTATGCTTTGAACGCGCATATTTCACCCATGCAGCCTTCATATTTGTGTAAGAACTAACAGTGTGATGGATACCATCTCAAAGCACAGCAAAGCTAGCGAAACGAGAAACTGGTTGGCAACTCTCCCAGCAGTTTTAAAAACGAATAGGCCTTATGCTGAACTTAGAAAATTTTGATACTATTTTTAATTAGTACATTCCTGTCTGCAATTTATGAGTTTCAAATGTATTTTTCTGTTTGTGAAAATCTGCCTGAGAAGTATCATAGTAAAACAGTATTTCTCCGTTAATATTAGCAATTATCCGATTGGACCATAGTGACTCTCTTTCTTTACAACTAAAATGAGCATAAGGAGCGGTGAGTGGAGGGGAGGGGAATTTAAGTTACTTTTTCGTTCACTTGTTCGTTATACTCTGTGCTGTCAGGTCATTTTGGAAGATACGTGGAAGAATCTAAAGTCATTCTCTCGTAGTTATCTTGCAGTTTGAGACAAGCGGTAAATGGCCGGACGATTTGACCGCCATTCAACACATCAAAGCGGCATTTCACATCAGACTTGCCGATTTACTGAAGAGCGAATGTTCACTTGTTACAGCTGCTTCACGTCAACATGTAGACGTACTGAAGGTCGGTTGCTGTAAAAGAATTTCCTGGATATAAGTTTTAACGCTTTTTTTGTACCATTTGGCCTCTGACTTCAATTCTTTGAGTATTTTATTCAAACTACAGCTACAATAACCGAAACGGGTAGCATTGTAGCGTGATTTAATCGTATTCTTGTTCTTTGTGGCTGTTATGCAGGATGGTTTTGTGTTCAGAGTCAAGATTATGCACTACCGTGAAATGGTGTTGCTTCAAAAAAGCGATATTACACAGGAGTCAAAAACGGATCACGAGAAGAAAGCTAAAGAACTGGAGCGGGAAATAACACATTTGCCGCTGTTGACAAGCACTCTTCATGGGTAGGTTATAAAAAAATAATAACGATTCTTGCTATCAATCTCGGGTGTTTGAAATTAACTGAAACTAGGACTAATTGTGCCAAAGAAAACACGAGAACAACCTGTAACAAAATTCTTAAAGGAGCATCTAAGCACTCTAAGTTCCCCCATCCTTTGCATGTACTGAGTGCAAGAGAGCTAGAGAGAAGTTGCAAGCGTTGGAAGGTATACATCCTGTTAGTGTTAAGGGCGGAAAAACAATTTAAACCGGTGACCAGCACGACAAGGCGAAAGAGACAACTTGTTTCAAGCACGGTTAAAATGCAGATGCCAAGGGCGGGAAAAGTGTTTCAATTTTTTTTTTTACATTATTGTGCTTTATAGGAATAGATCCTTATAGTGTACGAGTTCTAGAGCTCGACGTATGTAGGAATTGTACACAGTTATTCCTGAGAAGGACTGCTAGCAGTAGTGGTGACTGAGGGTTTCAAAAACCCTCGCCGAAGTCATCGTCAGAGTTGAGAGGACACGATCAAACACAAATTATCATTTTTACTTCCCACAGCATACAACAGCAGTTCAGTGGATACAGCGGAACTGTACGTTTGGCTAAACGCTGGCTGTCGGCTCAACTGTTGTTTGATCACGTGACTGAAGAATGCATTGAGCTGTTGGTAGCCTCTCTGTTTCTCTCCCCGGCCCCCTTCACTCCTCCCAGGTAAGCCGCAGTGGGTATAGACCCATGGAAATCTTCAAACGTGAGTAGATGTTTACAGGAGGTTTCAGAACTATTGAGAAAATATGGAACTTTCAGTTTCATGTGAAAAAACTTTTGCAAGAGAATGTCAAAACCGTTTTGGCTAAACCGTAAAGTAAAAAATTTGACCAAATAAAATGAAAGGAAACAAATAGTACTGTTAAGTCTCTATCGGATCACAACTGTTGGCCTCGGAGTGTTTTGTTGTTTCTTTTCGAAAATTTCAGTGCAACATCGCGTGTGATAAAGTGAGAGAATTTAAAATCTTCTTTTTCCTCAGGTCTCCTCTCGTCGGATTTCTTCGATTTCTTCATCTGCTATCCTCGACCGATTGGCAAACAACGCCCATAATTCTTAATTTCAATAACGACTTTTCTGGTGAGTCTTAAGAGCTGAGTTTTGAGTTTCGCAATACCAAAACCAAAGAAATCACAACAGTCGCTCAGAACAAAGGAAATGTCACAAGGAGGCAATGAGTGCGTAAAGTAAAAACAAACAAACTGCCTGAAGAGCGGGGAAATGGAAGTGATCACGCGACCATTTCATTTGGTTCTGCATCTGATTGGTTTACAATTTGGCGCGATTTTTCTCGACCAATCTTCAGTTATGGATAGTGAAAGAACTGCAATAGAAACATGGTGTGTCACAGCGCTGGGTCTTTATAGTTTGGATCAATGGAGTGCAGTTGAAGCTGCTCCTGTAGAAAAATTATAAAATGGGATTCTCTGCTTACAGTTAAATTTTTCACTTGAAGTCACGATTACTCTTTTTCTTATCAAAGTGTAGCACCTTTCTTGCTTAATGACCGTTGATTTGTAATCTTTACAATATGCAGGATAGATAAGATTAGGCCATCTTCGCCATTTGTCCCTCTTTGTTCGTCTTTGCGAGCTCGTCTTGGCCATTACGTTTCACCTCGAAATCAGAAGCCCTTAGATTTTATTCCTTGCGATTTTTAGATACTTTGTCTCTTATTTCGTAGCTGAAGAATACCAGGAAATAACTTCCAAGTTTTCAAACAACAGAGCACAGCTTCCGGCGGTATTTATTTCTACTCCTAAGGATAAATTTACCTCTTTGTGGACAAAGGACAAACCTTCCAAACAGGTTCTGTTTTCATGCATTTACATGTAGCTTTTTATTACTTTAGGTGAATGATACATTGCGCTTTTAATTAATCTTTTAATTCCCACACCACAGATTGTAAATAGACTTTCCTTGCTGGCGAGGGAGTCGCAGTCGATCTTGGAACATCAAATTAAAACGTGCCCTCTTCAAACAACAGATTTCAAGGTACAATGGATTCACACTTATTGTATAATTCCGACCAAAAAACTCATCGTGTATTGTGGAGGTGCTCTGAGTACACGAAAGATTGAGCTAAATGGATTAGCAGAGATACAGCATGTGCACAATAGATTGTTGACCACCCGACCCTTTGTTTGTTTGTTTGTATGTTAAATTTTTTTTACAGAAGTATGTGGATCGGTTGAAAACCAATTATGTGAATTTTTTTCTTTCGTTCGTTTCTCGCCTCAGCTAATCTTCCGTCCGCCATTGGATCATTATGACGTCATCATTCATCTTCACAATCGTCTCCTCTCTCGAAGAAGCCATGCCCTTGATCGTGTGAAGCATTCAACAGAGGAACCCTCATCATCAAGTCCGTCTGTTTTACTTCCGGTCGTCAATTTTGACCCCTCGTGGTTGTATCTCGAAGAACTCAAGGTAAAAACAGATTTTTTTCTTGTAACATCAAGAGGACGTTGACTGTAGATAAGCCGAATATATCCAGATCACAGTTTAAGATGTTCATGAAATTCATTTTTTCCAGGAAGCGTTTTCAGATGTTGCGATGTTCTTTCACGATGTTTATGGTGGGAACATTGTTGGAGTTGTATGGAAGCCTCACAGCTTTGAACCAGCTCCGTTTAAGGTGCAGTCCCCTTTTATTTTGTAGGACTTTGTCCCCTCATTAATGTTGTTTTCTTTGTTAGTTATTTTATAGTCTAATCGGACTGTTATTTGGTCTCAACAGATTCTACACGCGCAGCATAAGATGCCATTAACCACTCCTCAAAAGGGTGCAAAGGTAAGTAGCGCAATGCGAAAGATAGCTTAACCCTTAAACTTCTAGAAGTGATTAACTAATAACTTCTCCCTATAATATCCATACATCATCCTGCAAACAGGTATTGAGAAAACTCCAACTTATCAACTTGATCTAACACTAAATTCTCATAACTGATTTACGAGGATATGTGTAGCAGCTAGAGGGGAGAATTAACGATCAGATCATTGGAGTTAAAAGGGTTAAAACATGTAGGTGTGTTTACCCTGAACACCGATAAAAAAGGGTTCATGATAGATTTAGCCATTTGTAAATTCCACTTTTCAGTGGAAGGAACAAAATATGTTGTCATGGGTGTTTTTAGCAAAGTGCCCGGCAAGATCCAATGCACTGCTCAGGTTAACTAGAACTTTCAAGTTTTAAATTTGATTTTGGTACTGCTTCACTCCTATGAGTTGAATCTTAAGCCGCAGAGCGTCGAGGGCACGATAAATTCCCCGTGGGGGGGGGGGGAGAGTGGCGGAAGTACATTTGCATCGTGCTTGAAAGGGTAGCAAATCAGATACAGGAAGAGCTTAATCTTTCCTGCTCGTAGAGCCAGCCTCACAATAAAATTTTTTTTTTTTTCAGTCGAGTGGGAGCTGGTTCATACCAAATATTGCAGCCATCTTGTCTGACTTTCAAACAATCGGAGACGGACTAGTGAAAAAGATCGAGGTTATGAATGGTTGAGGAAAGAAAAAACAACCCAACATATCCTCCTGAAAAATAAGACGACTTCTCAAAAAAAAAAAAAAACCTGATACTGAAAACACTGTGAACTTGAAAATCTTATCGATTACCGTGAATGAAAGAAAATGGTGCAATATACCAGCTTAGCCAAAAATGTAAAGTACCTTAAATCTTAGAGGGCCCTGTTGAAATTGTTCTTTTTAAATGGCAACCGGTGTCCCTTGCTCGGATTCAACTTGTACAGTCTTACACCAAAATTTTTTAAAAATAAAGGTAAAGATGCATTTGCTTCATCGAATCATATTAATGCTTGGCCCCTTCTGTTCTTTAAAGTAAATATCACAAAATCTTCTTTACAGACTTAAATTTAGAGCCAGCCAATCGCTGAGAATTCTTCGAGACTGACTTGTATATTTACTGAAGGGAATATTAGCCTTCGACTTCGCCGCTCAGTTAGATTTATCTTTCATAGTATGAGAGCAGTTCAAATCTCGCGCCCGCTTCGTAAGTCAGACTAATTCTTTTTGTGCAATAATGGTGATAAGACTGAGTGGAGTCAAGTTCGGTCTGTAATCATACGAGTGATAACAAAATCGACGGCTGCGTAGTGGAAGTCCGATTTGTTTATTACGAGAATGAAAACCGGCAAACTGTCCGAACTGTACAAACCAAGATGAAGGTCTCTTTTTCTCCTTAAAAGCTTCTACCGGTGCATTTTCACCGTGCGGCACACCTCGATAAAACTCCGTTTTCACCCCCGCCACATACAGTCTGTTATTGACAACAATAAGACTGGATCCAAAGTGAGGATAACTAGTTGTGGGTCAAAACATTGCACTAAGGCAGGTTTTGCTCGATGTTTGACTCGTTGGGAACCCATGCAAAACATATAACTTAGAGTTCATTACTGCCGCTGCTACAGTATCTAACCCTTCTTGTGCAAATAAACGCAAGTTATCCCTGCACTGCTGCCTGGTGTTGTCAGCCAAAGTGTAAATCTCGGGTGGACTAGACTGACTTGTTGCATAAACATAGTCACCAATAGAACACAAACATTGGATTATCTCAGGAAAACTCAACCTTGGAAGTTTTTGCCAAGACTTTTCTATCATATGATAACGATGAATATCTGATTCATTGACACACGATGAGGCTAAATACAAATAATTTCCGATATATTTCGCACTAGACCACTTTATACCTACTTCACCTACATCTGGCACAGATTTTAACGGTTTCCATTCTTTACTTTCCTCATCAAAGTAGTGAGGCCTCTCTTCTCGATCATTACTGAAATGATTTGACCTCTTAAATGGGCAAAATGCAACAAGAACCTACAGCATAAGGATAAAACATTTCTTAGTAAGAAAGAGATTATATTATCTTTATATTATATTATATTATATTAGGAATTGCTCATGATTTGTCGCCACGGGGAGAGGGGTGGGGGAGGGGGGGTTCGGAGGAATAATTGTGTCACTATGAAATTTACCTGATCCCTTAAGGCTTTGTAAGATTATGTTCCCCCACCCTCTTTGGCAGTTAATTGGTAGTCAGTTTTCTTTTATTAGTCCCCCCTTTAAAAGATGTCGGCAACGACTGACCCCCCCCCCCCCCTCCCCAGGCCATAAATAGTGCTGGTCCACAAATTCATGTCCGACAAATTTTATGCGAAATACCTTTGTTAATGAGGTGGCACTGATAAAACCTGTGATATCCTTTGTAATTTAGTTACTTTGCTGAAAGCCAAAAAATGGATTCAATAAAAGATGGCCAAAAATAAAGTAGCCGAGCACACTCAATATTCAATAATTATACTCAACGTCTGTAACACAGACCCATCAAGTGTCCATCCGGTGTGATTAGAAACTACTAGAAATCAAAAGTCGTCGGCATGCGGTCTTTTGTTCTCGTGACTATCGTTAAAAAGATTTTTAATCTACGAAAGTACTGCTAATTCGGTACAAGGTTGATAAAAATTTGTAGGGCTTTGATTGAAATCGAAGTAAATAAATTATAGCTTGATACTATTACTCAGACGAATCACGTTCAAAAGCAAATTTAAGTTAGCTTACGGGTTCCGCACAAATAGCACAACGTAAAATCATACTTGAATTATGCGAAAGGAAATTATAGCACTGACTGACAATAGAGAGTACAAAACTAGCTGACTTTCATTGTCCATGCTCCTGAGTTATAAGGGTCCTACTTTGTGTGGGATATTTACCATCTTACCATTTTCATCGATCGCGGATTCACTTCCTCTGCAGAAAATTTGTGAGGCATGCAATGACGCTTCATTGCTATTTGCAGATGTTCGTTGATCTCAGGATCTCGCTTCATTTCTTCGGTTTCTAGTTCTTCAATCACGACTTTGACGTACACCAGACCCAAACGAACTGCTCCGATAACTTTGGATGCAACCTCTCCTCTTTCTTGTGTTTAATCCACTGCATCACTGATATGAAGACGAACGTCTCCGAAGGTACATTAAAGTCATCTCGATCGAGAAGGCTGAGTAGTTGGTCTGCGTTGATATTTGACAGGAACTCTCGACTTTCACTAACATCTGTATACATGGATGCCATCTTGTGATCTGCGGCTTCCTTAACTTCTTTAAGGCTGTGTTTATCGGTAATTGTCCAAACGCGACAATACATTTGTACATCAAATCGATCTGACTGAATAATTTCAGTCAACAAGAAATCACAACATTGTTTAAGAACATTCCTCATTTGAAGATAGTCTGCGGCAGCAAGAACTTCAAACACGTTTTCCCTTTGGATCTGAAGTTTACCAGTGAAGATGGAGTCCATAACGACCTTGAAGACGTGTGGTGAAAGGCTTTCATCTTTCAGCTCGATCACTTCCTGGTTGGACTCCTTCATTCCATCTGCAAACATGGCGTAGAAGTAATCGCTGTACGAAGCGAGCACATTGCGATGAGCGGGAAAAGTTTCTCCACCAACTTTTAAACGAACGTCGACAAATTGCCCTTCGTCTCGAAACTGAGCACATTTGGTCTAGAGAATTCCAGAATAGGTATCCATCTCTCACTTTTACAACTTCGTCTCCAGGTATTCTCGGTCAGTTTTCCTCATGGTGTGGGTCGAGGCAAACCCACTGATCACAGCGCTCTTACACGACCGCTGATCTCATGCAATATTATTTTTGGTTTAAATAGATTCCGTTTTAAATATTTGGAAAACTGTGTAAGTTCCAATGAAAGCACTGTTGAAGACTATTTCCGACTATCAAAGTACGCTTCGAGTCTTTTACAGTTTCACAGTAAGTTTCTACCACTCGACTATTTCTGTGTTAATCAACCGCCAGCTGCAGTCTGGGATAACATTTGTTGTACATGCATTATTTGTCATAGCACACTGTAAAATATCTAATGATGGTGTAGTTGCTTCTCTTTCAGTTTTTTTCTTTGTAAAATGAAAAGAATGTAGTAATTGGATAGAAAAACCTTTATTCTAGTAAATGGTTTGAACCCGGGAGTAATATTTAATCGTTAAGTCTGATCGTCAGGGTGGGGGTAGTCTTGAGAAGGACTGTTGTCGGTAATAGACACAGTCTTAGAGGAAGACCTCATCAGAGTCGAGAGTGAAGGGTCAAATGAAGATTTGTCGATTCAGCAGAGAGTGTTACGCAACAAAGAACAAAGACGAAGCATAAAAGATATCACCCAAGTAAGGAATACCTCTTCCCGTTCCTTGGATTAGACTTTAACATTCAGTTATGCCTTAACAAAAACGGATCTCAACGATCTACCGAAACTGGACAAACCTTTCAATAAAAATAAATTGGTGGAATTTTCCAAAAGGCATACGGCAGACCAGTTCGTCATTTATAGAGTGCAGCCAAGGAGAGTGAACTGACTCTTGGCAAGCGAGAAATCGAAGGAATACAATGGTTAACGGGGTGGAAATCTGGAACATGGGACCACCAGATCGGAACGCATTCTACCAACATTCATGAAACGCAAAAAGCATTCGGCTTTTGAACTAGGACAACACCCCGGCATCCAAGTTAGACTAACTTTAGGTTGTATTTATTCTTCAGTTGACAAAGTTAACAACAGCAAGTTTGATTCAAATTACAAGCATTACTCTGCTGTTAAACTCTCGCTCCTCACAGGTAGGTAGCACAACACTGCGTTATTATCAACCTTTCTAAGATTCTCCCATTCATCTAAAGGCACAGGATACACTTCATCTGGTGGAATCCTAATTCCACTATCAATTGGGAAATTATTGATGATGAAATACACCCTCCCTTCTACTTCAACCGCACCGAGATTGTTTTTAGGAATACGGTTTTGTTTAACATAGGTCCATTTGTTGTTTTGCTCATCATAAACTTCAACTGAAGCTGCTCCTTCCCTATCGGGTGTGCCAGAAATGAAACAAATAGAACTCGTACCCCCTGCGATACATAGTTTCCTGTTTACTAAGAAAAGACAGGATCTAAAATGAGCACTTTCAGTTGATGTTTTACATTTCCACTCATTCCTTTCGGGATCAAAGCAAAAAATTACGGCAGATTTCTCCGCCCAGAAGTCAAACTCGTCTTTATTAGAATTTTTTTTCCTTTGACCCTGAAGTATCAACAAATTTGAGTTGTCTGGGGAAACAACGGACGCTTTACCACAAAATGTATTCGGACAAGTTTCTCTGGTGTTAAATGGTTGTATACACTGCCTTTGATTTGTTTTTAAACTAAACCTATGGGGTGGCGTCGATTCTCTAATTGCGTAGATATAATCACCAATAGAACATAAGGAATCGATCTTTTGATTACACCCTAAAATAGGTGGTAATGAGCCCCAGGTATCAGTAACTATATCATAATGATACGTAATAAAATCTCTCCCTTTTTGCGCCGCTACATACAAGTGATTACCAACATATTCTGCACAGAAACACGCGTCTGCCTCAGTCAATTGAGTCATGGATGGTAGAGGTTTCCAGTTTTTGGTTTCAAAATCAAAGTACTGCATCTGGGCTTGAGGAATAATGGCCACAAGAACCTGTCAAGACCAAAATGATTGAGTTAAGTGAACGTGATAGAGCAAGCTATTGGAGATTTAGGAAAGTGTATTTCACTTTACGTCAATCACGACACCAATGAAGTCTCCTGTCACAATGAACGCTGGAGCAGATCAAGGAGTGGTTTAGCTCGGGTCGAAACTACTGAAAAACTATATTGAACGTAGTGGATGTTAAAATAGCTTAAAACAGAAATAAATTGGTTCAAAGGCATAAAAGAACCTACAATCATCTCATCAAGTGCCTTTCCGGGTTTCCGGGGGGTGCATGCCCCCCGACCCCCTAGATTGATTCTTTTTCGGCGGACATTTAGTCTGGAGCCGTCCTTCACTAAATCCCGGATCCATCCAAGAAACGACGTCAATCTGTTGTCATGTGCTTTCGAACCATCGATCTCACAGATCATTTGCGTACTTTCTAAAAGTTTCTTATTTCCCATTTGGACAAGCCAAATTTTTAACCAGTGACGCCATGAGCAAACTTTATGGAAGAGGTTGATGTGGAATGTTATGTTTCAACTGTCTTTTTTGAAATTGAATAAATAATGTGATTTCAATCCATAGTCATTGTAGCTTGCAATACTTTATAATTGATTTTTCCCGGCAGATTCATCATTAGCCTGAAAACATTTATAATCAAGGTAGTTTTCCCTGGCTTCGTTCTTTGCTGTCATTCTACTCTATTCCACCCAGTATTCTCACTTTAAAGATAGCTTATGCTTGTTGAGGTTTAATATTGCATTTCAACTTTCTTTTTGAATTGTCAATAACGTTGTCGTAATTTTGGACTATTGAACTCAGCCAGCCGCGGATAGGCTCAAGTTAGCCCTGTTTAAGACCTTCCACGAGATCTAGAAATATCAATGGTGTTTGCCTTACCGATTTCATGGACCTCGGTTTTGTTTTGTTTGTAGCGAACTCGGAGCTACTTGAAGGCCGGTAGCTGTATAAGAACGACTCAAGCAAAAACGTATTTATTTCTGGAAGCATTCGCATTTCTTGCGTGTCAAGCTCAGCGAGTAGCTCTCGTATATCCACCAGTCCCAAACGAACAGCTCCAATAACTTTGGCAGCAACAGTCAACCTCTCCTCCTTCTTGTATTTAATCCACTGCATCACTGATTTGAAGACGAACGTCTCTGAATGTGCATTGAGGTCATCACGACTAAGGAGGCTGAGTAACTGGTCTCCGCCAATATGAGCCAAAAATTCTTTCACAGACATCTTTATACATCTTAGCCATTTCACTCTCAGTAGCGTCTTGCAGATTCTTGAGGCCATGGCTGTGAGCGATTTCCCAGATACGCGAGTAGGTTTCAAAATCAGAGCGAAGTTTAACAAACTCAGTCAGCAAGAAATCACAACACTTTTGAACAACAGTCGTCACTTGAAGATGATCTGCTGCTGCAAGGACTTCAAACACGTTATCTTCGTTGAACTGAAACTCTCCAGTGTAGATTGATTTCATTATGATCTTCAAAACATTAGGTGAAATACTTTCATCTTTTAACTCGATTTCTTCCTGATTCGCTTCTTTCATTCCATTTGTAAACATGGCGTAGAAGTAATCGCTATTTGCAGCCAGAACAATACGATGAGCTGGAAAGATGTCTTCACCCACTTTTAGACGAACGTCAATGAATTGCCCCTCTTCTTTAAACTGGGCACATTTGGATAACAACATCTCACAATTGTTTACGACCATTTTGGTTGAGGAATTTATCGATTCTGGACGAGCAGACACTGGGGAGAATCTGATCCTGATCGCGTGACTAAGGAATCAAACAGTCACGCGATCGCAGTAACCAGTAATGCATGCTTTTATTGATTTCACCTGGGAAGCTTATGAGGCCTGAATAGAATAAATTTGCTTGATTACACAGCAGAGGTTTGGGCAGTTTTAATAAAGGTCTATTGAGAAATTTGGATCAGTGTCCGTATCCAAACAACTGAGCACTTACCCTCCCCTAACCCAAACTTATTATCAGTTGACTGTTGTTTGGTTAAAGAAGGGGTAGGAGTGCAGCTGTCCCAGAAATTTTACCTCACTACTTTTAGATATTTGTGATGAATCTCTTTCGTGACGGAAATATCTCGTTTATCTTTGTATTTCACTGCACAAAGCAAGGTAAAACTTGTGGTTTTAAGATTCAATCTGCCCTCAGAATAGAAGATAGACAAGATACAATGCAGACATCTCTAAAAAAAAATATGACCAAAGAAGACTGACCCCAATGTCTACTGGGAGATTCATGTTGTGTGGTGTGACAAAGTGGCAGCTATGAAGTATAGTAATTTGATTCTAGTATTACCTTGATATTGTTACAAGTGATGCAGCTTTGCACACTGCTTTAGGATTTTATTTACACTGCACTTAAATATTAAAACTGATTACAAATGATGTTTTTCATGAAAATGATGTTCTCAGAACTTTTCAAACCCTTCCTAAATAATTAAAAAGTCTCTGCCTGATGTCTCCCTAAGAAACCTGGGTGCTGATGTGTCATCTTAAACTCAGATGATTATTGGGATATTTGCACCTGGTTGGTCGATGTTTAAATGGTATCTCTCTAGAATAGACTCCAAATGTGACTTGGATTGTGTTCAGAATCCCTAAGATTGACTCTGTTATTTTTATGACCATGAGAATTCCCTTGAGGGCATTTTTATGATAATGAACTTGGAAAATTCTCCAAAAATATCAAGGATACCATTTTAGGTTTACAATTAAGTGTTCTCAAGTAACAGCTCATCTGAAGCTTTGTCATGATTTTCTGGCAATTCTTGTTTCATTTGATCAGTCTCAGTTCTGTTCAGGAAGGGGAGGATGATGTAGTTATTGAGGAGATTGAGGATAAAGTTGATGATGGAGACATTGAAGTGCTGGATGAAGTTGTGGGAGGAATCAAACTTCAAGATGATAATGGTGATAATGCTTTGCAAGGTCTGGAAAGTGATGACAACGATAACTAAGATGATGTAGGTTTAACCGTAGGTTAAGTGTAAAAAAAAACCTGATTTCATCATTAAATTCATATTAACTATTATTCCTTTTAATCCCCATGGAAAGTGACAGTGACAAACAATATCAAAGTCAAGAAATGGATAACAGCATTTCAGAGGAATGGCCAAATGCAAGTGTAAATACATTTAAAAATCATGTAAAGTGTGAACTCTTTTTACTCTTACAGATGAAATTAAAACTTAAAATCAAGTAAAAGTCAGTAAGAAATTAGGGTAACCTATACTTTTGTCTTGATATGGTAATGAGGACCCTTTTTTTCAGATTCTTTACTTGATCATACATAAAAAAAAAGTGGTAAGTAGTTGGCAAAATATAACATTCTTCCTTGTTCATAGTTTTGGCATGCACCATACATATACTGTGTATTCAGGACAGCCATGCTAGTCCAATGCAGCCTTCCCACCTCCCCTAGGTAGAAAGGAGCCCTGAGAGAGTTACATTTCTCACCCAAAAACACAACAGAATGAGCTCGCTAGGGTGTGAAATTTCCAAACATGATTCCCCTGTGATTACTGAGGCATAGCCTTTTCCTCTCTCATGATCATACAAGCTGTGCTTTAGAACACTATTGAAAGAACTTCTGCAGTTGACTGCCAACACTCAGACATGCAGGCTGCTGCCCTGATGGTTGCATCAGGATGAGGTTGTGCTGGTGTTGTTTCAAATCCATCAATCATTCAGGTTATCAGCCAATGAGAAGAAAGTTTTGTCACATGCATGAATCTAGATACTCAACAAAAATACATATCTTTATTTTGTCACATGCATGAATCTACATATGTCCAAGAAAAACACATATCTAGATTCATGCATAGCATGAAATGCAAAAAGAAAAACTAGTCTCTATAACTGTTGATTTGGGAACAGTTTCCTTTAGCAGTTTAATCTTCCTCTTTACCACTTTTTGGGGCATGAAAACGGTTAACTACACTACGTTCTGCCAATTAAATCAAGCTCCAACTAACCACAGAGCTTTAAACTAAATGAGTGCAACACTACCATAAATTCAGCATACACTTTGAATTCCCCAAAGAAACCCAAACAGAGACAACAGATGAATCAGGTAGCTGATAATGATGTCCAAAATTATTTAACCAATGAAAAGAATGTAACAATAGTGTTATGATTTAGGTGATAATTAATAAAGGCAGTTTAAGAAGCAATCTAAAAAACTTGTGCTTTGGGCTTGATTGTTGTATCCAAACATCTTGAAACAAATAAAAGCACTCAGCCAAAGCAGCCGTATGCTTTCCCTTTTTTTTAATATTTGGATACCACAATTGTATGAAGATGCACACACTGCAGAGTGTAGTTTGAAATGCACTATATTCTAATCACAAGACCCTAGATAAATCGGTATTAAAAGTCAATCACATCTACTGGAAGCAGGGTATATTGTAACAATGATCAAACCCTCACACTAGCTTTCTAAATACTACTTCAATGTTTGCTAAGTTTAGGAAACAATCCTTGCATTAAGGAACCAAGAATGAATGGTGGGGAAAATTTTTTTTTCTATACCCTATACCATCAAATGTGTCCAAGGTCTTGTTGCTGAAATAAATCATGCAAAAAATTTATGTCCACAATTTCTCTCCCCCAAGACTGCAATAGATTGGGCCAAGAAATGGGAACACAGCAATGTTGTCCAAATTATTGAACCATCTTTGTGAGTACTACAATTAAAAGTATGATTCTGATTAGTTTGCTCCTCAAGCTATTGTGTACCCCAGGTGTTGAATTTCCCTGCATTTATTCATCTAGCTTGTTGATAGATCAACTGAAAATGGATTTAGAGAGTATAATAAGCTTGTAGAGGGTTGATGAGATTTGGGAAAGGTGTTGGTATCATGTCATGTTATAACCCTAATCTACCTCTAAGGGTGACTAGAATCCAATTTCTCCTCACAATATCATTCCTGAAACATCACACATTAGACTTATGAGAATAAATAAAATGATCACCAACTCAAGAAGCTCTTGACTGTTAAACAAGTTCTCCTTGCAGCACCTTGGGAAATCTACACTTAGAGAACACTATCATGGAAAATATGTATACTGACGTTGGGGTGGAAAGGCATTATGAACTCTGCAGCTTTCACCTTTCTCCAAGTAAATTTAAGAGTGAAGGCAGTCTTCACTGAAGCATTTGCCAATGTCTTGAGGGAAATTTTTATGTTTATCTTTTTAGGTCATCACCCAAAGTTCCATTTGGAAGAAGAGAAGTAGTGTTAGGTGGAGCTTCAATTGTATTACTGTTGTTTTTATTTTGTAGGAATTATGTCTGCACACAAAACTTTTAGCATCACCAAACACGTCAATAAGTGATTTCTTGTCCAAAGCTCCCGAGGCTCCTCCGCTTTTGGTTCTTCGAAATGCTCTTGCCCTTCTTAAGGTTGGTATTGACACCAGTAGTATTGTTGCCAAACCGTCTTAGTTGTTTCTGTGTACATTATTCGTCGCATATCCTTCACTGATTTTGTGTATACCATATACTTTTAGATAACCAAACGTTGTTTCTTATGTTTGACCGATTTGATTTTAATTTCACTTCAGAGAAGTACATGCATATGGTGTACTTACTGTAAAGTTTTTGTCCGCGTCTGTTACTTTTCTTTCCACTTTTTCCTCACCGCTTCTGCTCTCGCATGAGTAACTGTGGCTGACCTTTTGATTTCATTTATTTTTGGTCCCGAACATAGACGCTTTGGACCAGTGGGAAGACCTGACTGACCTTGGTAAATGAATTGCATTATTTAACAGAACTTCTTGAAAGGAGAACTTAGAGTAAAAACACGCAAACTGCCTGAAGCGCGGGCAACGCGCGTGACCAAGTCACTTGATTTTAGCTTGCATTTGATTGGTTGAGAGATTGACTACTCAAAGACCCCAGAGAAGACAAAGCAATGTCGGCTTGCTTTCCACTAAAATAAAAATTTCACTAGCTAGTAATCCTACGTTTACATGTTCGTTTAGAAGTAGTTTTCTTTTCTCCTTCATCTACCGCCTGGCTTTGTGGAGAGATTACAGCTCTGTCAGGTGTTCGAAAATAGACAATACTTACCAAGCCCTTGTTCTTTAGTGCCTTCCTTCAAAAATAAAGCCAATCACTTCGTTTGTCTGAGTTTCTCTGAGCATATGTCCTACGATAATCGCAGCAGACAACCAGTAGAATACGACCCTCTGTTTCCTATGCAAAATCTGTTCGACTGTCGTTTTCATAGTCATTCGCAACTTTAAACCCATTGATTTCCTCGTGCATTGGCGGTTTTTGTAGAGCTCTTAGCATGGAGGTTAATGATTTCTTCTCCTTAAGTTTATAATTCGAAAATAACATTTTTCTCTTTAACCCTTTAACTCCCATAAGTGACCAAGACAGAATTTCTCCTTACAACATCAACCAGATGAGTGATGAGAATAAAGAAAAATATCAATTTGGGGATAATTAATTGATCCAATACTTAACTCTCTGAACTAACATTATAAGAATTGTATGGTTGATAGTAAGGAGAATTACAAATTTGATGTGGGAGTTAAAGGGTTAAGCGATATGATCTAGAACTTTGGTGAGACCTTTCTTAGATGAAAAAAAAAAATTGATCGATTTTCTGAAGCATCACATCAACAGTATATAGATAAAAACTACTCGTAGGAAGGCTGTTTGTCCATTGAACCCGGGTGAGTGGTTGGAAAAAATCCTGTTCCAGACCCTTAGTCAGTAAATACGAGCTTTAGAGCGCGCGAACGACAAACCGCGGCCATGATGGTTGTCAAGGTAACGGCTGTAGTTTCCCCTTTTTTGCTTGACCCCGCCGCTTCTCGTGAATCTTTTTTCTCGCTAATTTCCGCTCACCTACAGCTACGTCTGGCCCAGACTAGACCATGCTCAAATACGGGCGAGCCAACTTAACCCAGCGGGGTCTGGGAACAAGGAACTGTCCTTCCAAGCTCTAAAACTCTCCACAATGCATTCTCAATTATCTCTCGCTTTCACTCGACTCGTCCCACTCGTCCCGCTTATACTGATGGCCTGAACTATGCTCACGGAATTCTTATAGGGGGGCTGGGAATATCAAGTATACGCGCAAATTTTAGGCGCTACTTAGCGGATATACCAAAAAGTTAGCAAGAGTAAAGGTGGAGTGATAAAGTGAGGGATAAAAAGAGTGAATTTTGGGTCCTGGTTCCTAGTCTGGTACCCAATACTCTCGACTGTGGCGGAAGCACGTGCTGTAGCCTCATCTCGATGCGTTCCATCGAGTTCGTTTAAACTTCCGGTACTCCATATTTGGTCAAATAGAATTGTTTAGATCTGTGAATCTGTGGTATATATTAGACAGGCGCAATAAAATATTCTTAGCGGATGTTGCTCGCCAATGAAGTGGGAGTTTGTTGGGTTTCTCGGAAAGAAAATGCCATGGCCATTGTTCTGGAGCCGAAGTCTTCTTACAACCTTATATCCCGAGCAGAATCAAGCAATAACAAACTTCTAATGCACGTGAAATTGACGGACTCTTGTCTACGAGCGTTAGAAGACTATCAATTGGCCGAGGTATAGTCGTCTAGTATCTTGCCAGCGCGACTTATTTTTTATCAGTTGTTTGCGATATGATGAACGCATTGACTCTGTGCTGTTTCTTTCTCTAGTGTTCCCTGATTTTATTCATTTTTTGGTCATTTTTATCGTCTTATAGGTGTCCCCAAGAAGAAAGCCAAGTATAAAATTTTCAGGATATCAGGGGGTAAGTTTCTGGCCTTAAATCTCGCGATGTTTTTTTTTATTCACTCATTCTCGTCATCTGTGTTTAATTCTGTTTTTCCTGATCATCTTCGGTCATAATTATGAGTTAGTCAGCTCGAGAATGAATAAATCATAGTAGCAGATGTTAATTCAGACACAGTGAAAACCTGCTGTACTCGAGAATGTATACACAGCCGCCTGCCCTTGAAAGTTTATATGTTTGCAGTTCGAACCATCGATCGATTGTAGAATCTGTATTTATAGATTCTTACACTGTAGAATCCTACGTCCTGTTTCTAAGTCAGAAGTTTATTTTAAGCGTAAATCTTCCCCAAGGCAAATTATATGGGTTATTGTTTGTTGAAAGGCTTTGAGTATCTCTGAGATCTTTTTGTTCGTTTAACGTGAATGTAAAACAGAAAACAATGTTTAACTGCATGGATATGTACCTAAAGTGAACACGAACCAACTTGTATTCTCACTGAACTTTTGGACCACACAGAGGGAAGAGTGTTCGTGTCAAAAATTGTTTAAATCAACCCTATGTTATTATTGTTATTATTTTTATATTTTTCGACACCAAAAATTCTATAATCACCGAGAGCCTGAGAAACTTACATCCTCTTCAATTATTTTCGAATGAACAAAATTCAGTGCTTTTTTGATCATCAATTCAAATGTATTTTTCTTATAGCTTTTGCTTAAATTTAATAAGCAAAGCTTATTATTACAGGGCTGGCTGTTAAAAATATATTTGATTTGCTTCAAAAAGTGTTCTGTATACTTTTAGGTTTTAGCGAGCTTCAAGGTATCATTTTTTTTATGGTAATGATATGATATGAAGCTGGGCTATTAGAATATTGCAGTGTATTTTTGATATCCTACAGCTGTATTCAACACATGTAAGGTGACTGACAAAGTCTATTACTATAAATAGCAAGTCTGTGTCTATAAATTGTTTCATAAGCGTTTTCTTCAAATGAATTAAAGACAAAATTGTAAATGACTGTATTGGACCCGGAGGGAATCACTCCATCAGATCTTGAGTTAGTCTTCAGGCCTGGACAGACAGAGAAACTGACCAAAATCCAGAAATGAGTCGAGGGGTGAGAAGTCATGCTGGTATGGTTGGATACAATTGTCCAGGGCATTCATTTATAACAGCTTCAATTGACGGGTTTACTCTGGAGTCATCATGCTTGTTGTGTTTTTAAGAAAGACACCACTGGCATTTAAACTCTATAGAACTCTCTCCATGGGAACCTGTTTTTCTGACTTGTTATTTAGTTTTGCAACTTCTGGATGAACTTTAAATTAATGACTTGTCTTATCAATTGGCTTTTAATTGCCAAACTAAGAGAAAGTAGTTTTTTTTATTATCTAATGTATTTTTGCCTTCTTCAGTCAATATTGATTCCGCTTGGTAAGGCTGATTCAGGAGATGAAAACACAGCAGAGTTTCAGCTGGATTGCTCAGCAATCTTGTCTGCTGGACAGCAGGGTGGAATGGATTGTATCCAACAGTCTGGAGGAAGTAGTGACATCAGAACCCTGGGAGCAGTTACCCACAAAATTACTGTCAGAGCTACAGATGATAGTTACCAGATGACACAGCAAAGAATGAAAGCGGCTGAAGAAGAAAGGAAGGGAATAAGGTAGGGAAGTGAATTCATTTTATTTGTGGCTTATTCCAGGCCCCATCTGACTCAGGGTGCTTCAAATTTGGAGCTTCTTTCAGTTCTTTTGTAATCTCTAGTGATTCTTTATACTGTCTTCTGTATAATTGTTATGATGTTAGTTCAGAGAAGTTGATATTGGATCAAGTAATAATCCCATATTGATATTTTTATTAATTCTCATAACTTGTCTTCTTGATATTGTATTGATATTGTGAGGAGTAATTCTGTTTTGGTCACTTAGGGAGTTTAAGGTTTTATACCTAAATTTGTGGAATGCCAGTTTCTAAGCTAGCTGTAGCTTGAAAGAAAAACAAACATGCAAATAAACAGCTATCAATTGAAACTATCTGGCACTTTGATCCCAACCCTCTCCTCCTTGCTTACTGCATGATATGTACACAGGAAATGTCTCTTGGTTACTACTTCGTGAAGTTGCATGTTAAACACTTCTGGAAATTAAAGGGTTCATTTAAATTCTCAGATGTAGGTGAAATTATTTGTCTCTGGTTTTCATAGGACTATGAAAATCTCAGATTGTCTGTGGTTAATAGGGCTTTTTAGTTCATAAAGCATAGCTAGAGGTCTATAACCTGCAAAATAGATAGGATAGGTTTATTTTTCATAATTTTTTGGAATGCAAAGGTATCAGGGCTGTGATTTCCCTTCCAAAGTTGAGGTCATTTCCAACAAGTCCTTGCATTCACCTATAGTTAATCTCATCCCAAGCAATGAGATAAATGGGTATTTAATATACTGTATTTGTAAGTGCCTGTTTAAAGGAATCTTAAAAAATGATATCATTGGCAACAATTCTTGGCCTTGTCTTTCTTTTGTAGCACAAAAGTAATCAATACACCAAAGAAAGGTGAGATGTTGAAATAAATATTCTTGTTTCCTTATCATGAAACATTTTACAAGGTACTGCACGCCTTAAGGAGCCATCTTCACATGTTATGTAGTCATGTAATTACAGTTTGTATAGTAATATGACTCTAATGTCATTTCCAGGAAGTAGAAAGGTTTTCAAGGGTTATAAGCAAACAAACAATGTTATGGCTGCCATGAAAAGACAAATTAAATCTGGTCCAGGAGCAAAGGTTTCAAGTGGACCCAGTAAAACCCTCAGGTACAGTATATGTTTATACAGATAACAAAAATGTTATCTTAAATAAATGATTTCTGAGTTTGGAAACTAACTATAATGTTCCTGAAATTTGTTGTATGTTAGTCAGAATGTGCACCTTTGAGTTAACTAATTTATCTTTAATTAGGGGAATTGCATAATCCTTTATGCCTTAATATCAGTATCCATATTCTTGTTACTCTTTTCTATACATTTCCTTTGGTATGGACCAGGAGAATTTGTTTAACAAAGCTTCTTAGGTTGGAGATCATTTCCTCCTTTTCTCAGGATCTCAATGAGTGATTCAATAGTATTAATGTAAAGAGAAATGAAATTCTGATGGCTTCTAGGGTTTTAAGGGTTAATAAATGTGTGATTTACAAAATATTCATTTTGTAGCCTTTGTGATGTCCAACTTTCTAGTGTTGTTCTTACATTGTACCCAGCTCTACAAGATATTTCTGTAATTAACTAGAGAGAAAATTAACCAGTGTGTTATGAGGAACTCGTGTGAAGCCAAAGCATGCATAGCAATAGAAGTTGAGATTGCAGTCCTGAGGCAAACAATACTTTTTGTCATATACTTGTAAAATCTACTGGGAGTTGTATTTGGCAAAGAAAGAAATGCTGTGACAGAATGGTTATTAGACAGCATAAATATTTGATGTAGGTTTTGAATGTTCTGTAGTTCCTTCTCTTTGTACTTAGCACCATATCATTCTACATTTTTGAATGAAAACCCTGATCTTGTTCTTTTTTGTTAACAGGGAGAGAGTGATTCATTTATTAGCAGTTAGACCTTACAAGAAACCAGAATTGATATCTAGACTTACTAAAGGTTAGTAGAGCTTGATGACAAGGTTCTCAATTTTCACTTGAGAAGAATGGAATTAAAAAAAAAATAATCCATTTGTGGATTTCTAGTAATTATTGGCCATGGACAATGTAAACATTAATCATCATCTAGATTTTGAAGCAATATCTACAGTAGCTTTGAACTGCTGTCTGCTAGGAAAACAAATTGATATTTTGGTTTTGTTAAAAATTTTCATGTAATTCAAGTTGATTGTTTTTGTTTAGTTTGACAAAATTGCCTTTACTATTTTACAGAGGGAGTGAATTTAAAAGACAGAAATTCATTAACAGGCATATTACAACAGGTAAATAGATTGCATTAATGGAACCAGTGTTCATACATATCGTTGAAGCATTATGACAATGATTTTATTACATTCTTACCCTCAGAAAAGCAATTTCCCCTTTCCATTGCTATGTTAAAAATTTATTTGGTCATTCATCATTCTGAATTTATGATACCTTATCAAATATTTAGCCATATGGGTAAGTTATACTTATTAAATGATAATGGGTTAAGCGCTTGATGGATGTTTTAGTTCAGTTTCATCTCTTATTGAAATTTTTATTTCATTCTCTTTGAAAAAATGTGACGTACAATCTACATTGTGTTGTTTAATTCATATGAAGTCATACTCAATAACTCCGATTAATTTAAAGAGCAGTAAATTTGTTAATAACAGTGCCTTTTCTTGTGCTCTTTTCAGGTTGCTGTTATGACTGACAATCAATACAGATTATTAAAACATTTGTATTCTGAAGTTCAGGTACTAAGAAAATTTTTGTTTGTCCTATGACAGGTGGTATATCAATGCTCTTATGCAAATTTTGCAAATTATATTCACTCAAGGCTGCATTTACAATGAGGAATGGTTAAAATTAACGAATTTGGGCTGTGCTCTTAAGCGATATTTTCCTGTGCAAATTCATCCAAACATTTAAATAGGAGATTTTCTTTCAGGTAGAAGGATTTAATACATGATGATTCTTGTACATGTACATTTTTGTCGGTTGCTCACACTGGATCAGACGTCATGCGTGGGTTGTTTTAAGTTTTAAAATTTCAGGACAGTTAGGTGCTTTGCCGGAAGAGTAAATAAGCAGTTAACACGACTAAGAATTTGCATCTTGAACAAACTTTGTTGTGGTTTCACTTTGAAATTGCATATGGATAAGAATAAAAAATGATTTCGGCTGAAAAGGAATATGTTGTCCAGTTAGGAAGGGAGTTGAAACATTTTGGTGTGAACTAATAAGGGTGGGAACGAACGTCTTTTTCTTCACAGGGCGAACTTACAACAGGGTGAAACGTCCATAAACCTATTAAAGGGCTTCTTAGCTCTTGTTTGGTAATGTTCGTAGACACGCAGTGATTGACATTCGTTTTTCAGGTTGAAACGTGGCCTAGTTATAGTGAAACTGAAAAGCAGATTCTACGCAGGTGAGCGGAGTTTTAAAACACTCGACATGCTTTCTTTTTGAGTTAGAAGACCGACCTTTTTCAAGTGAAAATGGTTTGTTTTGCTTTGTTTTGTCTGTCTGAATCGTCACAGTCTGCTGATTATTTGATTTGATTTTGCAGAAAAATTAAAACTGAACTGAATAATAGCTCTGTAGTAACCTCCTCTTCTCCGCCAAAGACAAAGAACTCGGAGGTATTTGACAATGGTTCATAGTGCATGTACACGATAAACAGTTAAACACGTCCATTTACCACATATTTTCGTTCAGTTCACGGTGTGATTTTTCCGTTGATAGATAAAAAAGCCTCGCGTGATAGACCGTTAATGCTCTTGCATCGGCCATTGAGATTCCAGAGTAGCAATTAGTGAGATGTAATGTTTTGTTGAAACTTTTTGGCAGACAAGCAAACCACAAAGTAAAAGGCACCGACAAAGTGAAGCAGAACACTCAGCCAAGAAACAACGCATTTCTCATATTAAAAACAACAATAATATCGTCAAAGACTCTCTAGAAAAAGACACCTTTCAGGTGGAAAAAGCTAAATTGCCAGAGGAAAAGGAAAGAGAGCGAGTGGAAGAGTCTGTGTTGGACAAAAAAGACGAAAATGACGAAGAAGAAGAATCAATTTCTGCAGGTATATACATGAATGCTGTCACAAAATGCTCTTTTAGAGAGGTTTCCGTCGGCGGGGAGTCCTGAGGGCCCTTACTGAACTCAACTACATTACAATTCCAATCGAATATTGAGCAGTAAAAAGTGAATGAGACTTTTATCCAGAGGTTTCTTCACGTGGATTTACGAAGAACATCAGCCGTACGTTTTGAAGAAAAGCAGACTCAGTTTAATATATGTTTTACGTTAAAGAAATTAGTTGTTCCTCCAATGTGCACGTTTTGGTGAGGCCTAGACATTTCTGCGGGAAACACGCCAGCGTAAGTCTTTCTACCTCGAGGATTCATCGGAATAGTTTAGTGGCGATAAAATAAGTTCTTTTCCTCGGCGGTGCTTGCTCAATAGCTTCTGTCGTATAGCGTTTAGTGAAAAATTGCCGACCAGAACCAGCTAGCAACAGTTCCATTACAGTCGTCTCCCGCGTCTACATTCGTGGAGTGAAAGCATTAATGTTTCTATATATTCTACGTTAGATGTCCTTAACTAGTCTCTAAAGGCCCCTATAATATTCATGATAAACGAGACTTCACTTTGTTTTAAACCTGTTTGAACGTGATTGTTTCCTTTTGTTATAGAAAACTCACTAAATGGTTTAAATGGCTTAGATTCTTCTGACTTTACCAAGTAAGTTATCTTAAGTGTTCTGGTTTAGTTTTATTTTTGTTTTGTTTTTGGATTAATAACTATATGTATTATCGTAAATGAAAACACTTGACGAAGACATTCTTTTGACCAAGGGCAAAGATTAACCTTTGCATCCGTCATGTACATTTACGTCGGCCTGATAACCAGCCGCTGTCCGAGAAACGAGCCCACTTTCCTTCCACAAAAACTGGCACAATTTTTATCAGATTCCTACAGTTAAATACACATATATTAGTTACTTTTTGTCACAAAGCTAGAGTATTTAAGGACACAGTCTAATGTGAAAACTTTTTACTTTTGGTTTTTATGTCGAGCCAAACAGTTTTTTTTTTCGAAGCTAACTAGCTTCTTTTTTTTTTTTTTCAGAAAATACAAACCAATCACCACTTATGAACAACGCTGTTTGTACAAGAAAGATTTTAATGCAGAATTGCCAGAATACGAGTCTTTGAAAGCGAAGGTAGACTCAATGAAAAAGAAAATCCATGATCTCCAAAGCAAAAGACTCCAGTTTCCTGAGGGAACAGCGGAAAGAGAGGTTAGTGTGTGGTACGTGTTTATGTTAATAGAATTAAAAGGAACCGCGACTATTTGCCACACTATTCTCCAGTTGTGTAACGGCCGCGCGGAAATTGCGTGGTGTTTGGAGCTGCACAAGATTTCGTTCAGTCTAAAACGGCAACGGGTGGGTTTCAAAATTTCTCTCGGGTTAGAATTTGCTCCTTCTTGAAGTTTTGAGTGTAAGCGTATTGAGAAAATTTTAGAGTCTGTTTGACTTTTTTGAGATTTTTTAATTACGGCTTTCTTTAATCTCTCTCTCTCTCTCCCTCTCTCTTCGCAGGACTTAGACAAAGAAATTCGTGAACATTACCATGAGATGATAAAGGTGAGATCTATGGCTTACAACTTAACATGCAGTGGCTATCATTTAATTTTTTGAAAGCTGTAACTATGACATTATTTGCGAAAATTGGTTAAGCAACGTTGTTTGTTAAAATAGTTTTTTATACTATGTGTTTGTCACATCAGGAGAAGAACACCCCCATAAAAGGATGTATGGCTTACAACTTAACAAGCAGTGGCTGTCATTTTATTTTTTGAAAGCTGTAACTATGAAAATATTTTTGCAATTGGTTAAGCAACATCGTTTGTCAAAGTAATTTTTTGTACCATATTTGTTTGTCACGTGAGCAAATTCCCCAAGGCCGCTTATAGAACAGGTCTTCGCTCATCGCTATCCAGGCAAGCGTTAGACACCGGAACTGACAGTGTGTTTCATTTCTAGGATCCCAGATGGCTTCCAACTACGAATAGGTGTCAAGAGCTGCACAAAAAACTATCCTATATTAAGAGACTTATTGCCGATTATGATAAGGGTGCGGCAAACACGTGACAATCACCTGACTGTCACGTGAATACTTGGAACCATTCTCCTTCTGGTTTGACTGTTCCGTCCTGAAATCACCCTTTTCATTTGGTGGCATTAGCAGCCAGTGAATGTACAGAGTCGGTGTAACATCTGTTGAGGACAAAGTATGCAGTAATGAATTAGAACTTACTGAAGATTATTTTGGCTTAAAACTATCCGGTTATGCCCTGTGAACCGTTCATTTCTTAAATGCTAAAGTTGCTGGGCTGTCCTCTTCAATCGTCTTGCACTCATTTGGAATATTAAATGCATTGTTATTATAATAATAATAATTATTATTGTTATTACTCTCATTGAAAAGAGGCAGGTCAAACGATCGCGACTTGTGCCAACATTAATTCCCCGCCCTCCCCTCCCCTTTCCTTCCTTTTGTACACTTGCCATTCAGCGTGCACTGAGTGGTCTATGCACCGAAGGTGCAATCCAAGAGGAGGACGGCTCGGCATCGATTGCACTGAGAGTCTAGGAACATTTCAATGTTTGCTCCGATCGTAACAAGCAAAAGTAAAATTTATTTAAAAATTGTTCTGTATATTTCTACATCGCAGAGAGATAGTAAATATAATATGAAACTTCCACAATCTCTAAGTATAACTTACAAGACGAAGTTGGTATTTCATCTGATCTTAAGTAGGATTCTGCCTCCGTTGTAGAATTAAATTCTACAGTTCTCATACCGTCTCTTATTGAATTTTGTCCTTATGAGACCTCTAGAAGCTTTAAATCGCAATAAATACAAAAAGTTAAACCGATTTACCGAGTCTTGTTTGAGTATATACAACTTACCGTAATTCGTAACATCCTGCGTAAATGCAAACAACTCTCACTTTTCCATTTAGAGTGTCTTTGTTACGTTGACGTGGAGTGACGTGCTGGCTGTCTTGAAGACTATCATTGGTTGGTGAACGGTCAGTCTTTCTAGGTTCGATATGCTTGAGAACAGTTTAAAACACCCGGAGCAGTGACTGAGTAGCTTTAAACGATGCCAAAATCTGATTTTAAGCGCAGCGCTCTCTCATTTCTTAGAACTAGTTCAAATCGAAGAAGTTCTGCCAGTTCAGAAGAGGAACATGGTTCTGTAACCTTTCTTCCATCGGGACCTTGGAATAAATCAGGTATGGAGGAGAAAGATTGAAAATGAACTTGAACATTTCCAAACGATTTGTTTTTTTTCTGCTCCTTCGTCTCTTGTGAGACTTCGACGATTTTGCGCGTACTGAACACTTTGATATAGCAAAAACTCGCAAGGCCTACCTCAAGTAATGGCTGTGTGTAAATCGTATCGAGCAACTTATTTGTACAAATTACCTGCATCGGTTGTTTTGTTATGTTCCGATTTTTGATGTATTTGATGATGTATTTATGATGTATTTCACTTTGGTCAGATATTTTAATATGACCAAGCGGAACAATTATTTATTCATCTGTTGCAGTTAGTCGCCCAGATGAAGTTAGCAGTCGAAATCACCTTCAGAAACCATATTTTTTCTGCGTAGTAATACCAATTTTAATAGATGTACCTCATAATGAGAACTTGGGTTGTAGAACAATGTAAGCACGATCTCCCTAGCGCGTTATTTGCAACTTCAAGTCGCAAATTGTATTGACGTAGTGGTTGTTGGATTTTCAAATTTTTTCTCTGCTATGAACCAAATTGTTTTAACAAGTGAACAAACAATTTAAAAGGACAAAGGAAAATTGACACCCGGTGCAAGCCTTGTAACGCATCAGCAACCTCGCCTCTTCCCTCTCTTCCCATGGTTTACAAACCTGTCCACTTACCCATGCCTGCTGAGATTAGAATTATGTAATGATTAATAATCGTTGTACCGTTGATAAACAAATATAGTTTACTTATCGTAAGCTGGAAATGACAATTATTGATAACTGGTTGATCAAGTCTCAATTAAGAATTTCGTATGGTATTTCGAGCAAATTTTGTCAAGGCAAATTCATATACAGTGGAAATGTATCGGCGGTGAGCAGGTAGTGAGGTTTTTCAAATGAGTTTCTTAACAAAGACTGTCTGATTGGAAATGATCGACTGTATGTACAGTTACATGATTGGTCAATTAGCTGTCACATTAACAGCAATTGTTACCTTCTGGAAACCTGAGACCTGGCTTCTTGCCTGACATTCCTTTCACACGGGCAAAGACAGAAATTAAAAGATTCCCTCAAAGAATTTGTGATTTCTTGTCTGAAATCAGCAAGTGATGGCTGGAATACGTGACAGGACAGAGAGCAAAATCAAATATGAGCCTGCAAGTAAGTTGAACATTAAGGTTACCCTCGCCATCATTGTTTGGAAGCACCAGGGATCGTCCCCCAAATTGGACGCAGAACGGTTGTTAACAATTCTTTATCTTGGCGGTACCCTTTTAGAATTTTTAACTTAAATCTCATCTTAACTGATTTGAATGTGAATATTTTAGCAGTGCTCTTACTTTCGTCTTTGTTGTTTGACGACAGAGAAATGAAGTACTTTTTTTAAGTTGTAATTGGACTCTGAACTTAATCAAACGCCGTGTTTGCCGTAGCCTATTACTAAATGTTTGTACATAAAATTAAGTGTACAGCTTGCGCACTCAGGACGGGCTGGTGTTGGTATTACCAAGAACAGAGTGACAATCTTCCTGGAAAGATTCCGCAGTTCAGTGCTTTCTTGATCATTCACATGTGAGTGTTGTCCTCGATTTTGCAGCAGCTGTAGGTGTTTTTGGCCGTGTCAAATGTCAATACGACATTTCTATGCAGACGAAATACAGCCCGGATTCTTTTTACTTTTACACTAGATACCATGTTTTCGACACGAACTAAACTGCTGTGCGATTTTCACCACCCAAGTCTGTTCCGGTAATTTAACTTAAAGGTTGTTCATTTCAGTTTGAATGCCTAGCAACCTTGTCATTATAGGGGTCAAAATGTCGAACGGGATACTCAAATTTTATCTCTCAAGTTCACAATAAAATATCGTTTGCTTTAGTCTTGAATGAAATAGCTGCTGATTGATTTGGCACCAGGTCTAAAGGGAAAAAAGTTATTTTCTTAAGTTTGTGAGCTGTCGATTCTAAATAGTTTTACCGGATATATGTTTTACTGTATACGTTAGCTTGTATAATATTGAAACTTTGTCAAAGACCTAAAAGCCAAGTCAAAATACGAGTTGACCTTAGAATCTCTTAAAAACTGAAAAGTGCCATCAGTTTGTTTTCTCTTTTGTGACGATTTCAACGCTCTTATCGCTGTATTTTCTCTTCGGTCTGGTAAACTTCAGGTTGCTTGCAAGTAAACAAACAGGCAGTGATTGTTTCCGTCCCGGTACCGGGTGGCACAACATATTGGCTAATAATATGTAATTGTGCGACATTTTTAACCAGCTTATCTGTGACATATCATTGCACAAACATGTTTTAGATCTCAGTTTCATGTGGTTGCCAGTGGGTTACAAGAAAGTGAATACGAAACCTCTTTTTTTCTAGTTTACCTTTAGATCAAAAATAACTCTTCGGGGGGCAATCATACAGGACGTACTTTCAAAAAGCACCAGAAAAATGGAGACATACCAGTCTTGAATTACCGTCAGGCGTTACGCTTTACCACCTTTATCTTTGTAACCTGATTTTTTTTAGTAAGATTAGTAACTTTTTCACTGACAGAAGTGGATAAGGTCAAAATCTACTTTTGTAGAAAAAGAATAGACACTCTGGCGACAGAGAAATTCCACCATCCCTTCCAAAAGCTTCTAAGAGCTTGCAAGGTACACAAGATTATCTTATTAGGAGGTTCAAGAATAAACTTCGTTCCTATTTCTCCTGCTCTGATTGGTAACATTTATCGCTCCGGAAGACGACTAAGAAAGGACCTTCCACTTTGAGCTCCTTATCAGGACAAGACTTGTATTTGTTGCACTCAGATTTTTTGAGAATTTTTCGATGAAGACGTGCAAGCATCGTTCCAAACCGAGCGGCGATGCCCGTGCGTTTCGAACCACGAACCGCGTTTCGAAGCGCGCGTTTCGCGCGCTCGCTTTGCGTGCGGGCCTCGCCGCTCTTGTTGCAACAATCAGGAGCTTGTCATAGCGCATTAGCGCATTAGATCATATCCACATGCAACCATTGACATTCCTCCCTTCCATTTTTTAGCTGAAGAAGATGCTGAACATGCTGGCAATTGCTGCACCAAAGCAAAGGTATGATTTTTGTTCTTAAATTTTCTTAACTTTCCATCCGAGTTTTTCCTCCCTTATAATGCCATATCGCAGTTAGATCTCAGTCAGCGAGAGAATCGCACACTTTTGATCAGCGTTTAACCAGTCGCTCATCCCTTTCTGTTTCCCTATAGAACTGGTTCATCAGCTTTCCAAAAGCAACTTGGCCCATTCTCTTGACAGAATTTGGGGAGCGTTTTTCGTATTATGGCATCAAAAGTAAGTAACCTGTTACCGCATAGACGAAATATACAAGTTTAACTAACCGCGTATAGTATACACAGGTACCTTGCATTGTTAATCGTTTAACAATTTCCTTTACAGCGGTACTTGTGTTGTATTTGACTAAAGACCTCATGTTCAATAAGGCCAATGGCAAGAGCATTTATCATGCATTTAGTATGACAAGTTACTTTACGGGAGTTATCGGCGCCATGATAGCAGACAGCTGGCTTGGAAAATATCGGTGGGTGCAAAAGAAATCGTTTTACTCGGTTCAGCTTAACTCTAAAGGTTCATGCGGATGATGAAGTCTACTTTTTAAGCAAACTCTGAGGCTAATCACACAATCGAAAGTTGTTTGTTTGTGTTTGTTTGTTTTTGTTTTTTCTATAGAACCATCGCCTACACACTGTTCCTGTATTCCATTTCGGAGATCCTTCTCACATTGACAAGTGTTGACACTATTGGTCAGCGGAATTCGTAAGTACCCTCAAGATACAACATATATATACTCACTTGATCTCCTTCAGCTTCTCCATTTCGCTAATTTTTCGATCAGTTTGGCGCTATTTTTTTTCTTCCTTTCGTTTTAATTTGCTTCATGTTGCCTTTGCACACCTATTTGTCCTTCCATATTTTTATTCTCTTTTTTTTTTTTTCTTTTTTTAGAGTGGGACCTTTAATTTCATTATTCGCCATGGCTATTGCTTGTGGTAACATCAAGCCTTGTCTTGCCGCTTTTGGTGGAGATCAATTCCGTAAAGATCAGGTTAGTTCATTTATTATCTTTACTAGGCCAATGAGACAAACTCGTAACTCTTGCTGATTAAAAGTGTAGTCACCTTAAAATGCAAATTCTCTCTCTATTACTTCGCGTTCGTGTTCCGACTGGCGCAGAGAGCTTAGACATAAATCGAGAATTATACTTGACTCCCTCGGGTTCCCCGGCAATTGACAGACGTCAAGTTTGATTTCTTTAAATCTCATTGGTTCGTGACGATCACGCTTGCCGTGACTGAACCCTTTGTAACCACATGAAGACGCCCAATACAGAGGTAGATCAAGAGGGGAGGGTTCGGTTCGTCTTGATGCCCCTCCCCCCTTTCACATCTTTCTTTATTTGACACCAATATTCTTGCAACGAAAAGATACCATGTTATACTACCTAATGTAAAGTATGTAAAATCTACTTGTCTTAAGATAGTTCTCGGCGTATTTAGGCCTAAGTGCAACGAAAAATATCTGTGCTTTCTGGATCAAAGTCTTGACTCTTCCCCTCTCGATAAAAAATTCCTGGATCCGTCCCTGGATTTAAGGAATGCGGGTCTCTGTTTGGGGAAAAAAGCCTTCTCAAGGCCTGATACAGAGAGACTTGACGTGAATACTAAGCTTATTTAATTTCAATAGGAACACATGCTAGAGCTCTTCTTTGCGATGTTTTACGCGTCCGTCAACGTTGGCGCGGTACTCTGTATGTGGTTCATTCCCATGGTGCGAAGTGAGTAATATATTTTTTTAGCTTGCTTGTTTGTTTGTTTACTTTCTGTTTCCTCTTAAAGGCGGACGAAAATGCCATATCATTGCTTATTCTTGCTACCTTACGGTGAAACACAGAAAAAAAAAAAAAAAAAAGAACAACCTGAAACAATTCTTGTTTACTTGTTTTTTTCCAGCTGATGTGCAGTGTTTTGGACGGGACTGTTATCCAGTAGTGTTTGCGATAAACACAGTTCTCATCATCACTGCAACACGTAAGTATAAACGGGACTGGCATTTACGCTCCCCAGGCTTTTGCCAATGGACATAATCGTGTCAGATACAACATAAAAAGATAGACTGGACGTGGTGGTGTTGAAAGGCGAGCCGCGTAACTGAGTACAGGCCAAAAAGAAATGAATTATCTCTCAAGGTTGATAGTCTCGATATAAAAGCTAAACTTAATCTCTTGTTTTCGATCACTTCTGAACTACACAAAATAAATCGTGGCGCATTTCTCAATATTTTGGTGCGAAAAGGATGTTGTCTTAAAATCTCGAGTACCATTTGTGCTCTCTCGATATTCTCACCTGTTACGAGCTTCTGGCAAGCGCGTGAGCAGTCAAGGTCATTAGATCCTCAAGGTCAATGAAACAAAGCAAGGACCAAAAGATAAAAAAAGCCGGAAACAACAAATAAAGGAAAAGGTCCTTCATAGCATCTTAAGATTATCAGTTATTTAAGTTGACGTCGCTTTCAGCTCATACTACTTTTCATAGACTTTCAAACTTATGTAGAGTATCTTTACACAAGAAGCAAGAGTTTGAAATATTTACCGTTTTTGAGCGTAAATGCATAATATTTTGCTTCATACGTTTCTCTCTCTGTAGTTTCTCTTGTGGCCGGAAAAAGGCTTTACACGCTGAAAGATCCAGCTGGAAACGTCATGATCCGTGTTTTTAAAATCATATGGGTGAGATGAAGCTTTCTTGTTTTTCAGCTTCCTTTTCCAGCTTGAACCGTGAGACAATTTTAACATTGCATTATCTTATACAAGGACTCAGAAAAAATTTTTAAGAGTTTTTTTCAAGATTTCAGTTACAATGAGTTTCGCATTTCGGGATAAAAGGAGAGATAGACAGCCAAAAATATCTTAACCTTTAACTCCCAAGATTTAATTGTTATTTCTCTCCTCTTGCCTCTACACATTTCCTAGAAAATACGTTACGAGAATTTGGTGTCAAATCAAGATAACAACGTCTACCTGATAAGTTTGAGTGTTCTCAATACCTGCGTGCGGGATAATGTATGGTTGTTATAGGGAAAAGCCAATTTAGATCAGGGAAGAACAGCTTTGGCACTTTAGCTGAGCTCAACTGTATTAAAACTATATGACGCTGACGCCTTTTCACTCTGTGCTCGAAACAAAAGCCTTTTTGCAAGCCTGAAAATCTCTTGAAAGAAAGACAAACAAGCTTTGTCAAATTTATTTTCACAGCACGCTTTATCAAACAAATTCAGTAGCTCCGGGCCTACGCAAGTTACCCATTGGTTGGACAACGCTAATGATGAGTACGAGGTAAATCATATTTGTTTGTTGTTTTTATTTTATGATTCAATCTATTTCTTTTATTCATGCCCTTTTGCGGCATTCAGGCTGACTGATTTGAACTCTTTTTTAGCTTTCTGAAAACTACGAGATCTTCTGTATTTCCCATCTCATCCCCCTTGTCGTTTTTACTTGCGAAGCACGAGCCCTTAAATTTTCCATCTCCTACTTTCTCGCTGCACAGAATCTTGATTTCAGTGGAGGAGAGAGGAGGTACGAGACGTCACTTGTATGTCGAGAGCTTTTAATCCTCTTTCCACCCATGGTAATATAGAAATCGTCTCTCACATTACATCCCCAAAATGCGAATCATAAGGACTAATATTTTTCTGATCTTCTTTTAGAGGGTAATTTCAGTTTGGAGATGATAGAGAATGATTTCAAGCGTTCAAATTTGCTCTTGTACATTTTAGCAGTAATTAATGTTATATTTCTTTATTTCAGCAAAAGGAAATTAACGACATCAAATTGTTACTCCGTGTGCTGAAGATGTACATCCCTCTTCCGGTGTTTTGGGCGCTTTTCCATCAACAGGTAAATTTCAGCTTCGTGAGTGTTATCAAGGCCATTAAATTTCTCCATTTGATTGCGAAGATTTTTATTTCACGGCTCCTGAGAAAAAAAGGATGGAAGGTAAATTACGAGCGGTCCTCTTTCCTAATTTAATTCATCGGGCGGGCAAAAAATATATTTCTGTTTGCTCAAGTGGAAGGAGTGGGAAAGGTGGAAAATTCTTATTGAATAGGATTATGTACTTGCGTTTTCTATCGAGAGGTGTTATACAATTTCTGTGATTGTTTCTTTCTATAATCAGGGATCAAGTTGGACTCTTCAAGCAGAGCAGATGGATGGTGATTTGGTAAGATTTAGTTGAAATCTACAGATATAAAGGCAACGGAGGTGTTTTAGGCATGCTGCATGTGATTGACACTGACTAATCATGGGGTAGGTGGATAGTGAGCTGAGGCTAGCACGAAGTACGAGTCACGTGCGAGAGAAGGAGGAAAGTGTCTGGCCCTTTGCGCACGCCTAGTGCATTCATGCGCTCGACAGGAGACGGTAAAAGATGATGCTTCGTTGGCAAGCTACTAACTTTTGCAAATTTTCTATTTGCTAGGGTGGTTTCACGTTACGATCAGATCAAATCCAAGTAAGTAAATCGCTCTCTTTCTCTGCCTTATTTCCTTTTGAATACTCTTAGATATCTGGATGAAGTCTTTCAAAACAACTTGTTTTTCTACTATCTTAGGCGCTGAATCCAATCCTTGTTCTGATCCTTATTCCTCTCTATGATGGCGTTATTTACCCTATGTTCGAGCGCTGCCAAATGCCTCTCAGGTAATGTTATGTGCGGGTATTTAGTTCACCTAGTCCTGATAGTAGCTACACTGTCCCCCTTCAGTAAGGCCTTGGAGCGAGTCATCTATAGTTAAATACCTTGATAAGCGTGATGTATTATTTTAGTACTAGTTTGGCTTTAGGGAAAGTCATTTCATTGAGCAAGCGATTATGGAGATCACTAATAATCTGAAGGCCTCTACTGAAAATAATTTTATATCTTGTGGCCTCTTCCTAGACTTCCCAAGAGCATTTGATACAATAAATTATCAAATATTACCAGACAAACTCTGTAAATATGGTGCCCGTGGTAGGCCGCATGATTGGTTTGTAAGTTATCTCCAAGATCGCAAGCAATTTGCTCAAATTGGAGATGAAAAATCAAGTTTAGAGATGACTTGTGGTGCACCACAAGGATCTACTTTAGTCCCCTTATTATTTTTAATTTACATCAATGGCATTGCCAATTCATCTCACAAATTGTCCTTTCGCCTTTTTGCCGACTATGCTAATATTTTCTATGCTTCAGATGACATAAATGATATTGAATCAGTTATAAATTGTGAAATAACCAGAGTTCTCAATTATTATTCCATAAATAAACTATCAGTTAACATGAAAAAACTAACTTCATGTTAATCATAACCTCACCACGTAAAAAGTTACCCCTATAAATATTATAAATTTTGAGCAGAAGACTTGCATTAAGTACCTCAGTGTTTAAATAGATCAACACTTAAATTTACCTGTGTTAAAAGCAACTTTATTATACACTGATATACCCTTATTTAAATTATGCAGTTTAATGTGGGGAAATACTTATCCATCAAATCTAAACAAGTTATGTTCTCTTCAAAATAAATGCATTCGTTGTATGTTTTTTGCTGATAGTTGAGAGTCATCCCAAGTTTTCTATAAACTTCCTGATATTCTTAAATTTGACAATATTGTTTAACTAAGTAAATGCGCACTCGCACATAAGATATTTAGCAACTCTTCTAGTATTCCTTCACGGTTTTATGATTTTCTCAGAACAGTCTCTAGCCTACACAAGTATAACACCAGATACGCCTCCAAGGGTAATTTTCATTGACTAAAAGTAAGAACCAACTTTGGCAAATTTACCTTTGTATATGTAGCCTCTAAATTATATGAAACGGTACCAACAAACTTGAAACGGCTCTCTATTAATTGTTTTAAAAAGCGGTATATAAAAATCATCTCTTCAAATATCAGTCATAGTTCTGAATTCCCTAATAAAATTCAATTTGTAATCATAATCATAAAGCCTAGCCTTTTAAAGCTTATGGCTTTCCCTTCCCTATTTTTACAAGTATTTTGACATATTTCAGTGCTCTGAAAAAGATGACTGGTGGTCTAGTACTTGCTGCAGCAGCATTTGTTGTCTGTGCTTTTGTCCAAATTCAGATTCAGGTAACCATCTCATCTTTGTTTCTCCGTCCTTTGTTTTTTCTTGCGGTTCAATTCGTTTCACTTCTCTTCACTTCACTTTGCCTTACCCCTTTTTTTCGCATTGACTGAGGTACGTGCCCCTGGCTCCTGTGCTGTAAAGAGAAGATTAAAGGAAACTTAAGCACCAACGTATTTAGCCCTTGGGACCCTAACATCAGCATGTATATTCTCCATACTGTTTTTTATATATTTCCTATGGTGATGACGAGAAAGTCATTTCTTTAATTTCATAAGCCTAATTTTTGATTTAGCAGTGGTACCTTAGTTAGAAATTAGATTCTAGTCACCCTCAGGGATTTACACGCGAACGGTGTCCGGAAGGAAGACTTGACGTGCTTTAAAATAAATCAATCATCTAGAAAAACTTATTTTTCAACATTTGAGATCAAACATTACAGATTAAAGAGCGGTTGTAGCCCCTCCCCAACCCCCGACCCCACCCCCTCCCCCCCGAAAAAAAAAAGAAAAAGAGAAAAGAAATTCTCGAACTCCGGCTGCCGATAAAGTTTCAAACACGTCTGTATATATAATCACTTATGTATTATTTTCGATGAAATTGTTGCTATTGTTGTTGTTGTTCAGACCATCGGTGAAGGTCCAGCCGCACCAGGGGTAGGAAAAACCACTATGGAGTTCATTAACAGTGCCCCGTGTCCAGTCTCTATCGACCGCGAGTCTTTCTTCAGGGTGAATCTGAAATACGGAGAGGTAATTATGATGGGGTTATGTTTCGTCTTGGCATTGGGAGAGAAAACATAGATGACGTGTCATATCGAAAGTTGTTTTTGAGCATAATTGACAAATAGATTCGTGTTGCTGTGCGTATGATCAATGATAGAGCATTGATGATGTCGAAATGTGGTAAAAACAAAATAGTGGCGTACGAGACGCAGCCGCACGTGTCACTGATGTTCCTACCACACTTTTACGTCTTCTAAGATCTATTACTGGACAGGCGCACGGCAACACAAAATCTGCCTGTAAACCCTCTACACCCTAACATCAGTATGCAGATTCTCCATACTGTTCTCTGTACATTTCCTAAGAGGCTGACAAGGAGAATTTGTGTAACAGTCAAGGGCTGTTTTAGTTGGTGATCATCTCCTCTGTTCTCATAACTTTCATGTTTGATTCAGGGGTGATGTAGTAAGGAGAAGTAAGATGCTAGTCACCCTTAGGAGCTAAAGGGTTAACGCAAAAAGAAGTAAAAGCTATAATGGTGACGTCATCTATGCGTCCGTCCTCCAATATCTCATAAGTAAGAACCAATCAAAATGCCTGTATAGTCCATATAAGAGCGCTTTCAGATCTAATATTTAAAGTGTCATGAGAGTTTTCATTTTTTGTCAACTTCTACTTTCCTTTTTGTTCTCCTCACGGTCTAATTCAAAATCCAGCGATCAGGCGTTTTCGTTGGTCAGGCCGGCCTCATGAACTTTACAGTAACTGCTCAGGGTAACGGATGCAACTTGAAAGAGAAACGTGCTAGTTTACAATTGGATGACAAGAAAGTCTTTAGCGCCGTAGTAGAAATCGCCAAGGATGAATTTGTTTTGAACAAGGTAGGGTCAGATTTTAATTTGTTTTTCCATGGAAGTTCAGTTTATGGAAGAAATAGGGCCAAATTGTTCTGGGGTTTTCAACCAGTCGCACCTAACAGGGCGTGGCTCTCGAAAGACTACACCCCTTGATAAAGAAAACTGGGAAGGTTCGAAACCCTTTTGAGAACCTGAGAGAGATCGAGATTCTGCCATTTCATCGACAGTTCCTTGAATTATTCCGCAGCCATCGTAAGTTTTTATTGATCGAGGTTAAAAGGCAGTAATAAATCAATTGTTGCTTGAACTGGCATCGTCAACTTGATAAGATAATTTCACGAAAAGTTTTGCTCACTATCCTTACTGACAGAGTTATGTTTTTCCTCAGTATCCCATGAAACTTCCAGATATTGATATAAACAAAGCTGAAACCCGTGTTAGGTGAGTCATACTTGTTTTGTTGTTGCTATTGTTGTAGTTTCTCATAAAAAAAAAAAAAGATTTACATCAGTCGCAGAACAACCCGAATTAGCTGATACAACTTGTGGAAAGTAATCCGGGGTTACATTAGTTTTATATTACTTTGCTCTCGCGCGCCTACATTCTGAACCAATCAGGTTAGCAGTTGTGATTATGTCTGTTATGGCTTAAAAGCAGTTTATTGAAATGCGTGCAATAGTACGATTGACATTCCACGCGCACAGTCTGGACAAAACTTTTAAACATATTATTACCCGAGTGTCTATTGGAGTATCCAACGTTACATATGCCTTTCCTAGTGGGCAACTTTATGTATTAATGTGCACTTACTTTGTTTACTCAGGGTGATTTACTCTGGTGCGGCTAATCTTCCCGAGAGGGTGGATGTGGAATTCAAGTCCATTTTGAGCAAAGTCGAACCGACTGTTTTGAAGAACATTGGAATTGAGAACTCATCATACAGTCTCATAGCAACCGGAGAGTGAGTGTAGGGTTTCACGCCAGGTTTTCTGACCTCAATTTAGCGCCACACTCGAAATTGTATTTGTTCAGTCTTGTCTGCCCCTTTAAAAACGCGTCTCCTTCCTGAAGCGCGTTGCGCGTTGTGTTTTGCGAGTGTTTCCCGTTAACCATCACGCATGACGCAATCCAGCTTGTACCTCTCAGCCCATCGAGGAATGACACTGAAAGCTTTAAGAATGGAATTAAAAATAGAGAGTAAGTGAATGTAAGTGACAAAAGGATGACACGTGGCAGAATTACTGATACAAAAAGTGGCCCTTAATTCTAACACGTTATTCAACACTTGATTACAAGCGTTGAATAACTAATTGCAAGGAAGGAGAGACATAGGTTCCTGGAAGCTTGCAAGTGGTGGTTGTTAAAAATTTCCTTTGGCGATTTGTTTTGTTACACTACTAATATCTTTCCTTTCTTTTGATCTTCAATTTTCTATCACTGTAGGTACTACATAAACACTATCATGCATGCAACGAATGGCGCAAAGTTTCACTCCAAGGTGAGTGCCAATGTTAGGAGATGGACGCATTAGAATGCATAACATTATTAGTGTTACAGTAGAACTAGTTATTTGTATTTCAATAAATCACCTCATTGGTGGATATTATGAAAAAAGAACCAATCGCGACTTCAGAGGGGAAAACGGATAAACGAAGAGAGTGTGGAAAAGTGAAATGATTTAAATGGTTCGTTCGGAAAGTCCTAAGAAGGATAACGCTGACCATCAAATGAAAACGTGGTGTACCATTGAGCTGGATAGAGCTCGTGAAAATACCTTACAAACTTGCATCGAGTGTTTTATAACAAAAGATAATGTCTTTCAAAACACGGTCCTTTCGAATTTTTTAACAGCTTAATGCGTTTCAGAATGAGAAAATCTTTGGAGAATCTTCCTCCCCGCGCCGTTTCTTTTTCGTATTGGGAGCATTTACATCGCGTACATTTATTGCCTTGCAACCCAAAAAGCTTTATCAACATATTTAGAGAGTAATCGTCTCTAATATTTTCTTGACTGATTTCTCTCTTTTTCTTAACTTTTGCCATTCTAGGAACAAAATAGGAAAATCAAATTTGGCAACTTTGGTGGTTATACTGTGGTCATTCACCCGCCTGAAGGAGATTATAACTCAACCCAGGTAAACATTGGGTACCTTGTGCCATCTACTTTGTATTTTATGCATGTAACAATACATCTAAGCATGTAACAATTCATCTATTTTGAATCTTTGAAACATGTGAATACATTATTCCACCCTTATTTGTTCTATTTTGTCAGTTTGATACTTCAATGTACGAGGATGCCCCAGGCACAACTGTGTCTCGACTGCTCCAAATTCCACAGTATGTCGTGCTGACAGCATCTGAAGTCATGTTCTCTGTGACTGGTTTGGGTTTTGCTTACTCTCAGGTGACCAGGTTGCTTCATATCCGTCCGCCCACTGACGAGTAGGCTCTTATTCGCGTTGTGACGTTAGTGGGACTGGTTGCGAGATTTGCGCCAGCGCATGCAGCGAGCGCACAGGAGGTTTGAAAGGAGCCTGGCACAAAAAAAGAGAATCAGAGCCCTTTCATTCCTCTCGCACGCTCGGATTGCCCGCCGGCTCGAATTCCGCGAGCATCGCCATCCGTGTCGAAGCGTCACTGAGAGCCTGCTCGTAGCTTATATGAAAGTTCATTGTCGGATCGTGCGTGTTCATAAACATCTTGCAAAGAGGCGAAAAAGTCTGGACACGAGCACTAGAGAAAAGCGTGAAGGAGTGGGGAAGGTGTTGTTTCCCCTTTCGATTGTAAGGGTTAGATAGGATTTTTTTTCTGAGTGGGAAGCATAATATTTTTGTGTCTTGATTATTAAGGGGATAGACAGGATATTGTGACAAAGAGATCATTTTGGCATTTTTGGTTGTTCTACTCTCAATATTTGTGTTGACAAAGAGGAGGGTCATATAACCAGGGTACCTTAAGAAAGCTAGGTCTTCAATTTTTCCTGGCAGTCTCATACTCATGGCTGATCAATGCTCGTCTCCGTGTTTCAGGCTCCCGCCAGCATGAAGTCAGTATTGCAGTCTTTCTGGCTTCTAACAGTTGCTTTTGGTGACCTCATTGTGGTTATCTTGGCTTCCGTTTTACCAGCAATAGGCGTGGTGAGTTATGTAATCATGAAACACGAATTGATTATGGTATAGCAATTCTTGCCTTGATCGAATGCATGTGTTTAACCCTTAAACCCGCAAGAGCCCGAGTGTCATCAAATCTGGATCAACTCAATAATGACAAAGGCCAATCAGAGGCAAGGCACATGGGAAGAAAGGAATTATTAAGGACTCCGAGTAAATAAGTCGTGAATGGTATTGGTTTTGTATCTGATTGGTTAAAAAATGGGTCTCGAGTTTTGTGGACCAATCACATAAGTTAGTTAATCAAAACCAATGAAATGTCGGATTTTTTGGAAACTCGACTGAAAATTGCTCCTGCGAGTCTCGAATTCTCCTTACAAAGAGGCGAATTGGTTGTAAATAACAACTTTTCTTTTCTGTAGGAAAGGGAAATGTTTTTGTATGGAGGTCTTATGGGCGTGATCGCCATCGTGTTTGGCATCATGTCTTACTTCTATAAATACGTGACCCCTGAGGAATTGGGAGAAAACGAGAGAAACGAAGAAAAAGAGAATCTGGAAATAAACGGAATCGCTCTTGAGGATCGTCACTCTGGCGACAACACCAAAGTCTAACATGGTTTGCTTTTTGAGACACACAGACGTTCTTTTTTTCCCTGTATAGTGAAGTGCTTTGGAGTTTTATCGCGGTTTGTTCATCTCCAGGTTCACCACTTGAAGCCCATCATCAGCCATCCTCGTCTTTTGCACTTTTCGTCCCGTACAAGTCGATATTTTCCAATGCGTTCTCATTCAAACTGATGGTAATTTTCCTCTGCACAAAAATTGAATTGAAAAAAACGTGATGAGCAGATTTTTAGATGATTCTGGAGCTTTTTAAAGTCGTAGTCAAAGACAAAATATCAACAAAAAAAAGTTGCAGATGTCTGTTTTTACAACTTGTTTACATTCAAAGTACTTGTATTGAAGAGTATTTGTTTTCCTTTAAAAAACGTGATGAGCAGATTTTTAGATGATTCTGGGGCTTTTTAAAGTCGTAGTTAAAGACAAAATATAAAAAAAAGGTTGCAGATGTCTGTTTTTATGTCTTGTTTATATTCACAGTATCTGTATTGAAGAGTTTTTTTTTCCTTAAAAAACGTGATGAGGAGATTTTTAGATGATTCTGGAGCTTTTTAAAGTCGTAGTCAAAGACAAAAATATCAACAAAAAAAAAGTTGCAGATGTCTGTTTTTACAACTTGTTTACATTCAAAGTACTTGTATTGAAGAGTATTTGTTTTCCTTAAAAAAACGTGATGAGCAGATTTTTAGATGATTCTGGGGCTTTTTAAAGTCGTAGTTAAAGACAAAATATAAAAAAAAGGTTGCAGATGTGTGTTTTTATACCTTTTTTACATTCAAAGTTTCTGTATTGAAGAGTATTGAACGTGATGAGCAGATTTTTAAACGATTCTGGAGCTTTATAAAGTCGTAGTAAAAGACAAAATATCGGAAAAAATAGTTACAGATATCTGTTTTTATATCTTGTTTACATTCAAAGTATCTGTATTGAAGAGTATTTTTTTTACTTTCTTTTAGAACAATTATTTTTTCGTGAACACTGTACTTCCTCTGCAGATCTTCTTTTTGTCCGAAAATAATCTAACAATTATTTTTTCATGAACACTTCACGTCCTCTGTATGACCGTCATTTTGTACAGAATAATCTGGACAATCATTTTCGCCTACAAATCCATGAAAGAAGAGAGCGGTAACCTCGTTACCAGGGTCTCTCTTCATTTTGAAGTGGAGCGACCTGGTAACAAGGTTTCTCGTGATAGGGGATAACAGTTTTAATTGACGGTTTGTATTGAGACTAGTGCTAAGTGTTCCTGTTTTTGACGAGGCCCTGTTGCGTTTCCCGCTGAACACCCCTCCATTTGAATGCACATACTTTCGAAGAAGCAAGCTATTTTCAATTCAAATTTTATATTATTTTGTAACTTTTAAGAAGTTGACGATTATTAATGATAAGGGACGGACCATTGTTTTTCTGAAGAGCGGGTTCTTCGTGCAATCAATTTTTTTTCATTTTTTTCCAGTGTTCTTTTTATTTGTGCTAAATATTACCATTGCGTTATTGAACTATTTTAGGAATGTGTAATGTATGTCAAGAACTACAGCTGCTTGAACCATTTTCTCTACCATTTTTTAGATTTTATTCGTTTATGTCGTTCATTTAATTCATTGACTTCTGAAATATATATTAAGTAGCAATGATAACTATAACAAGGTTAAAGAATATTATTTTTTAATACAGTTTTGAGAAAAATACCTGATATATGAAGTTTTGTAGTAGGACAAAATTTTGAAAAGTAGTGTTGAGATTTAATTGCCACAATCAATTCCCATTTTTTCAAGAAATATTCAGCTATTTCCAGATTTGTTATTCGCTTATTACAGAGTGACCACTTTTTAGTGCCCAAACTGCGTTAATTTTCATACCATAGCTTCAATTTGTTACTTTGCTGTTTTATTTCAGTTATTTGTAATAATATTTTATACTTTTCTACTTTTACCTTACATATATTTTTACGGAGTGACCACTTTTTAGTGCCCTTATTGTGTTAATTTTCATACCATAGCTTCAATTTGTTACTTTGTTTTTTATTTCAGTTTTCATAATAATATTTTATACTTTTCTACTTTTACATTATATATATTTTTAGAGTGACCACTTTTTAGTGCCCTTATTGTGTTAATTTTCATACCATAGCTTCAATTTGTTACTTTGTTTTTTATTTCAGTTTTCATAATAATATTTTACACTTTTATACTTTTACATTATATATATTTTTAGAGTGACCACTTTTCAGTGCCCAAATTGTGTTAATTTTCATACCATAGCTTCAATTTGTTACTTTGTTTTTTATTTCAGTTTTCGTAATAATATTTTATACTTTTATACTTTTTTACATTATATATATTTTTACATTTTTATACAATTTATTTCGTCAATAAATGGTTGATTTGTTTATCATTGGTTTTCCTTTTGAGGTCTGGCGCTTTTTTGAGCTCGAGAATGGAATACCGCGAAATTCGACTCTAAGATCTTCTTTTCCGTATTTGCATTGGACAGATATCCGTTCTCCACGGGTTTTTTTAATCTTTATTTTACGTTGAAATATTTATTTATTTATTTACTCAACTTTAATTATACAGATCTTAACATACAAATTGTAGATAAATTAACAATTAAAATAAATAAAAAGAAAAAAAAATCACAAGATCTGAATAATTGGGTCAGTTTATACAGAATACGAGGATTCTTTATAAAAATAAACTTCCTCAATTAAAAAACATATAATTATATATATATATATACATAAAATTATACAATTTTGCTCAAATGGTATGAAATATCATGACAATATATTATTAATCAATTATAAAAATCTATCTTAACCACGTTAAATTTATTAAGATAAAATTTATTAATACTGTTCTTAAATGATGAGAAATGTTCAAATGTTCTGATATCTTGTGGTAGTGATATCTATTTATCTTCCCTACGTGTATTAGAAGTTGTCTTGCGCAGATAAATGCACTGGGGATCCTGTGGCGCCATTAGGTCGGCTACAAGGCTTCCTTTTATATTTTAAATGGATATTTATTCTGGCTCTGACCTGAGATTATATCTGTTTGCGTTTGGATTATCTCAGCTAACCACGACTTCAAAAGGACAAGTGAAATTACACGAAATCTTCATTTGTTTTTCTATTTGTTCTGACTGTTTTCATTTGTCCTAGATAATTGTTTTCCCGGTCATCTTGCGCGCTCATTGCCGGCACATTAGGGTTTATTGAACCGAAAATCACAAAGACAGTTTGGTAAGGTGCGCCATTCACCTTGATTGGTTCAGCGGTTAAATAGCAAACGTGCTAAACAAGCAGAGGATAAAAGTTACTGATCTAAACAAACCATAAAAGAAAAGCCGAGAATATTTTAGCGGAAATCATTTAGTTTCAAATCTTGCTGCTCCTTGATCGAAAGGGTCACTGTTACGCTGCGGCCTGTAGTACAGATAATACCGCAAGTTTTGATTCTGCGAAAAGGTATTAGGTATGAGATTGGTGTCAGCGAAAGATAGGCGTAAAACGTTGATCCTTGCAGCCGCCGTTATTGTGGTCGGGATCGCTTTCCTTATCGCAGGGATAATCTTGCTCGTCAAAAAAAATGGCTCTCATTGTAAAGCACAGTACGAAACTAGTGCTTTACACAAGAGGCGTGTACAAAGATGCGGTTATTCAGAAGAAGCCAAACGATATGGACTTGAAGCTTTTTTGCAAAAAGTGCAAGACAAAACTTTTGACGTGCAACCGTTTTTAATTTCACTTAAGCCTAAAGTGACTGCATCGGAGGTTAAACTTAAGTACAAGGCGTATAATCCGAGGCCTTCAAATCTTCTTCACGTAACAGATACAGCTAAAGCTCTTTTGCGAGAGCTAAACGGTATGGCCATCAACGAAGGCAAGCTTAAGTCAAGAGAAAGAAAATCTCTGGCACAAGTTCGACATTTTCTTAGGCACATCTTTGGAGCGCCCTTCGATGGAAACTACTACTTTGGAGACTATCTCCTTGGACCGAATGTGTTCTGTTGGCAGCCAATTTGCTCGGTGGGGGTTTTGTTAGAGAAGACCCTTCCCTTTTTCAAACCCTCGGACGTACAAGGATTGAATATTCTAATCGAGAAGTTGTACGAAGTAAACCAAACATTTCAAATCTATATCGATAACTTGCGCTACGGAGTGAAAGCTGGAATGGTGCGTAGCGTGGAGGAATGTAAGGCAGGACTCGACGCTATGCAAACTTACTACTTCAATATTTCGTTTAGCGGACCAAGCGGTAGGTTTATAACTTCAAAATTTTATAACACATGTTCCTTTAATTACTTTACAAGTCCTTATTTTCTAATTTGATAGCACCTGATAAGGGTATTTCAGTTTAGTTTTTGCTAATGAGAATCTAAGTTTCCTAAGCAGTCAAAAGTCAGCCAACATAAAGTGTCTTATGAAGGGCTTCCTTTTCTAAAGGACCTATTTCAAAAAATATTCTTTGGAACAAAAACCGATTCTTAAAGTTCTATTTTTCCTATGGGGTGATTTATTCATAAAACTTAAGTTTTCAGCGTAAAGCGGGTCATTACAAGGATTATTATGTCATCTTAAATGATAAATTAAGAAAAAGGGTGTTTTCCTTTGAAAACGTTACACAATACACTTGTTTGATTGTTAAACTTTGTTTTCCTAAGAGTTTAACTAAAAGTGTAAATTAAAGAACTTTTTCTAATAAAAAAACACAAACTGCTAAGGAAGCTTTTGACGCAGTGTTCGATGTCAGACCACACACTTTCCTCTTTAAAACATCATTGTTACAGAATCCAGCTTTAGTCAACAATAAAGGTATAGTTGTCGCGATGAAGCAGATTTTCGACCAGCTAAACTGTAATCGAATATGGAATGTGTGATCTGCGCTTATTACAAATATTTACACAAAAAGAACAAAGAGTAAATGCTTTTTAAATCTGACGCTAAAAACCTTAATGTCCTTCATTAGCAGAATACTTAATATTGGGCCCATCTGCTCTAAACGGGTATTAGTTTTGAAAAAACAAGAAAGGGAATTTTCTTTGCGAGAGCAGACCTGGTTGGAGGGAAGGTACCAGTGTCTTTTCACACGTCGCACTGACGCTAAAAATTCGTCTGATTTAATCTATAACCTTTTTGTGTTACACAGATATTAACCTTCAATGCTGATTTTTATTGGACCAACTATTGTTGTTATTTGTGCGATTTTCAGGCGTTTTCAACGAGACTTACATGCAAGGAATCTTAAAATCAGAATTTTTATCCAAGTTGGAGAATAACTCAGACCTGTTGAAAGAGTGGCGTGAGAAGCACGCGGGAAAGACTCCGTCAGAATCAGTCCGGGAGAGCGTCTTGGAATACGTGGGAAGGCCAATTTACGAATTACTAAGGTAAGTTGGTGCATTGCATTGATTCCCTTGTTGTATTGGGCATTGTCTGATTTAGCCTCGCTATCGTGCTCTGACAAGCCTCGACCGGGGATCAAATGCAAAGTAGGACTTTGATTGGGCAAGGAAGGTTTGTCAACGATAAGGGGAGATTCGTTTGTATACAAGCCCATGAGACATGCATTCGAGACAAAAAGTCCGGCAGTCTTGCGAGGCGCTTTTCTCTCACTGCTAAGCTCACAATAGAATCGCTACAGCCTAAGAAAGGAATGAAATACTGTAAGTGAAACGAGAAAGTGGGGCGGGGGGGGGGGTGTTGACCATAGCGTAGAACAAGGAAGGGGTGGAAAGGGGTTAATTGTAATGATACCAGGACTAACCTTACCAAAAGGTTTACATTTCTTTAGATACCTTAAGCATGAACACATGCAACACTGTGTGCCGAGCAGTGTGTCCAGCGGTTTGTCCTTCCTCCCACTCTCCTTCGTGTATGTCAATGGAACCGCAGACATTAACCGAAAAACCACAAAAGTGCTACCGTCAGGAGAACCTCTGAACGGATCGCGGGCTTACGTCGAAATTCTTTCATACTTCACTACCACAAATAATACCCCGGATGAGGTGCACGAACTTGGATATAAGATGCTTCACAAACTTTACCCTGAGGTTAGTAAAATTTACTTTGTTTCAGGTCGGTTTTCATACTATTCAAATCGACGTCAAACGAAGTCGTTACCTCTTGTCAAGCAGAACAAAAAAAAGCAATGCTAAGTCCCATGAGTGACTGAGAGAGAATTTCTCCTTACAATATCAATACAATATCAAACAGAAGAGTTACGAGAATGAAGAAAATAGTCAATAAAGGGATTATCAGTTGATCCAGTACCAAATTCTCCTAACTAACCTCGCCAGAATTGTATGACAGACATTATGGTGGATTAATAATGAGATCTTAGGAGTGAGGGGGTTAACTCGTTAGTGCTCAGGTTTTGGTCACTGCAAGGGAAACAAGGTTGAAGAATATTCAGTTGATAAGAATTCAGTCTTATATAAATGATTTGACACGAGGTAATATGGAGCGTCTCCTTAGGACATGAGCGCTGATAATAGAACTGAAATATCTCATTTTAGACGCAGAACGGCTCACCATAAAATCATAAAATTTACCGTTTTTTAGGCCCTTGAAGTAGCGCGTCAATTCACCGGGCAAAACAACAACAATACAGCAAAGGAAGAGTTCGTAAAAATGATGAATCACTCTGATATGTTTTTCAACGACCAACCCATTCCGGCTCATGAGTCTGGCAGCACCGCGTTCAGGCTTTGCAGTTCAGTGGAAGGCGCGAAGCAAAACTGTCCACATCGCTGGCGAGCCATTCAGCGATGGTTCACAGAAACAAGAGAGGTAACAGTTACAGAGTTTTTTCCGCTCTGTCTCCTCACATTTCTACCATTTTTTTTGTGCCGCTCTTTATAACTCTCAGAGATTGAAGCAGTTTTTCTATTCCTAGGTCATGAGTATGTTAGATCCAAAAACTTCCCAGATGTTCTACTTCACGGGAAAGAAACACTCAACTCCGAACTGTCCGCTGGAAATAGTGCCAGATTTCAATCCTTCAGCTGGCGTACCGAGTTACTTGAAAAGTGACAGCAAGTGCAGTAGGAACGCGAAGTACTTCATTCCTTTCTTCCTTGAGAGGCCTGGGCCTAGGTATATGCAATGGAGTGTGAACGCTCATGAAGCGAGACCAGGGCACCACACTCAGGTGAGTGCGATTGCAGTTGCTAGAGCGTTTCGGATTTGATTGTTTTAAAACAAAAAATCGCCTCACGTTTCTTCCCAAGGAATAAGAGAAATTATGCAGGGGGACAATTTAACAATAGCCACCCACATGAGCTTGGGAACCGGAAAAACCCAGTAATTAATTCTCTCTCTTTTAGCGACAAGGTTATGCCGAACATTTTCAGGACTCTTGTGGTGGTATAATCAGGTGGTTGTCATCAGTGACATCATACACCGCGTTCGTAGAGGGCTGGGCCCTATATGCTGAGAACCCACTCATTGCATATGATACAGATGTATACGAAGGGCATCCGCTGTACAAATATGGAATGCTCAAGTCTCAGGTAAGAGAATCAGAAGTAAGATGACTGTTTATCACAAGAACTGCGAGTAACGCTGTTTATAGGGACAGTCTGATCCACGAATTCTTTAAAATCATATTTGAAACTCTTACATCCCCCGCCACTGGAGTGAAGCGAACATATGACAGTCCATTAAATCGGTAACTTACGTTTTGCGGTACCTAAAGAACAACTTGGGAGTTGGAGTATTTTAACTACCCGTGAGAGGCTGGGAGGGGGGGGGGGGGGGGGGCCAAGCAAGTATGTTGCAGAACCTCCTGGAGGGAATCAGGTAAATTTTGTCTTACAAAACCAAAATCATCCAACCCCCTCTCTCTTACCCTTGCCTAAGGAGGGCCTAAGTAAATTTTCAGTACGAGTTCTCTTTTACTGTTCGGTATATTTACCTTTGTTATGACTGACTGTTGCGATAACTTGTGTTTTACGATCGACACCTAATCGAAACGCGCTCTTCTATATCGTTTTACGTCATAAAGATTTACCCAAATGTAATTTGGCTTACCCTCGCGATGGCATGTTTGGATTTTAGCTATGGCGCGCTCTACGCATGGTAGTGGACACTGGGTTACATTCCAAACGACTCACACGAGAGGATGCACTGAATATGTTCCAGAAATACGTATGGGATGATAGCGACATCACACGGAAAGAAGTCACTAGATACCAGAGCGCGCCCGGTCAGGCAACCTCGTATATGGTTGGTCAACTACACATCATGAAACTGAGACAATATGCTAAAAAGAGACTGGGAAAGAATTTCAATTTGAAAGATTTTCATTTCCACGTGTTATCCCAGGGGTCTGTGCCGCTCGAGTTTCTGGAGCAGAGCATTGAAGAGTACGTAGATTGCACGCTTAACAAACAAAAGGATGGCTGTGATGACATACTCGCTCCGCAGTCTCCAGATTTTCAAGAAAACGGTGATTATAGTAATAAACGAGAAACTCTGGATACCCTAGAGAGAAAACTGTATTTTTGATAGTTTTTTCCTCGTTTCTTTTCAATCGCCGGCTTTTAGAATCGTCAGGAAGCATGATTTGGATATTTGTGTTTAACTTGTTCAGTGTTTAAATTTGTTTGTATAGGATGCTTGTTCCATTGTGATGGAAACGGAGTGTTTATCATAATATTTACAACCTATTTACCGAAATTAATGGGAAAACTATAACCAGGAATAAATCTAAAACTAAACGTCAAGAAAAATGTCTTGAATGAATGCATTTGGTACTTACTACTCGGTTTTACTAGCCTTCGGAAATCATTCAAATATTTTCTGAGATCAGTACTCGGATTGGAGGTCCAGAATCTTCGGTTCATTTTAACAAGGGTTGTTTAACCTCGAGTGAGCTCAATTATGGATTCTACCGAACAATGTTTTTAAACGCTTTGCACAGCGCTGAAACAACATATAACGAATTAAAAATAGTTTTTTCGAAATTAGAATTGAAAAATTTTTTTTTACATCTGAGCTACACTGATGACTACTGACTAAGTGACAGTATGATTAGAGGAGCAAACCACTGTAGGTTACATTCTTTAATTGAATTGCCAGAGATTGCACATGGAGAACTTGAATAATTCTTAGAGCCAAATTACATAACCATGACGTTTGTAGTTCTTTTCAACAGAGCAGAGGTATAAATATTTATCTTTTGTGAGGTTCCACTTGAAAAGAGTCTTGGACAGGAAACATTTGCGACCTCCTTGGTAATGTCATTTGTTAATGTTTACGACGCAAAGTAAACCAAGCATTTTATTTCATCACAGAAACAACGTAGACATAATCATGTTTCTATGGATACGCGCCAAACGTGACTCAAATGAATTCGAAATGAATACTTTGTATACGCAATAGAATGAAGCAAGTAAGTTGAATAAAAACATGAAAACACTCTTACAGTTCCCTCTTTGAGATTTGAATTTGGAGAAATGTTTACACGCGTTGCTAGACAACAAACCATTTTATGCATTGGTTTGTGAACACGTTTTCGGGCGGCGTTGCTAACGTTACTTTTTTAATTGGGGTTTTCCACAACTGTTACAATGATGTGTGTCAGCTTCCTGTTATTCTTTTGGCTGCTTTAACCTGATCAATAACTAAATCACCTTTGCTAAGTAAGACCAAAAGTGAAGGTGTCAAGTAATGTAACATCTTCAACGTTTTTTTTTTTGTCATCATTATAATAATATAATAAATATTATAATTATTATCGTTATCGTTATCATCATCATTATCATTATCACAATATTTTTCTTTTTCAGTGCTCGTATAGCCTAGTGAAATTTATGTAAATCTTGATTGACTTCATAATACATAGAAAGACGAATACAGAAACTGTCTCGAAGCTTATAATTTAAAGTTGGAAATGTTTTTAACTTCTTTTCCAGAAATGATCATGTTCATTCTGTAGCTGTACCAAAGCTTTATTTTTACATTGCACCGATGTTTATTGTTTCAGATAAAGAAGCATATTAATTCTGCATCCTTTGTTGTGTATTTCGTTCTGTCGAGAGGTCTTCACTGTTCTGCTGCAATTCCCTGTTATTTGCGTTTTTTTGCCTGAAGACTTATTTCACAACTTCTGTAGCTTATAAAATTTAATTTCCGTCGGATTGGTACCTGGATCACGATGTTTTTTTCCGTTTATTGTTCCCTTGGAAACTATTGAGTTTTTATTTCTCCTAAATTGTAGTTAACTGAACAAAGGAAACTGAAGGAGCCTATTCAAGTAATTTCTTTTTGTTTTCTGATCTCCAAAACAGATAATTAACAGCATGACCCACCTGCTTTGGGTGAAAATAATAAACAAAACCAAACTGATAAAGACAAAATACCACATTTCGAACCACTTGTGTATTTCTGATTTGTTAGTTCATGATTGTTGCTTTTGCTTCCTGAAAAAAAACTATAATTCATCTGTGACGCAGGGAATGGTGAAAGATAGCGGGGGCCTTTTGCACGGGCCCCCTCTACTCTTGACAAAAAAAACAAAATCGACGAGACACCTGCAACACTTTTCGGAATAATTAAAACCATCTGTAATTAAGCACACAGTACTTTCGCCAAAACGAGACAAGGCAATGCAAGGCAGCATGCTTATTAACAAGCGTCGGTGAAAAACGCTGTCAACAGTACAAGCGGCGACGTAAAAGAACATCTTGAAGGCGGCATCCAAGGGAAAACCTTGGAAAATATCCATCAGTGTTTTCGCCCATCTGGTAAGTGTCTTCGCATAACTGTTTAATACAGCTCGGTGGCGTCGTTTGTTATACAAATCTTAACATTAGTACAAATTTACTTCGCTGTCGCAACCACTCGAAATGGATTTCCTACAGAGGTAAATCTTGAAATTCAACTTAAAGCCGCGTTGTTAGAGATATATCTCTTGTTCATTGAAAACAAAAACAATATACCACCTTTCATTTTCTTTCGCTTTGTTGTTTAATAAACCATTTTTGGAAATAAGTTTCCTTACTGTGAAAATAATCAAAATTTAAGCGGTGATACCAGTGGAATTGCCTCATTTCTGATTCGAGTTGCGCGTGTTTTTCTCTACTTCCTCAATCCCTAAAACTTCCGATTTTCAATGTTTTACCGCAATTTACCTAGTAGAATTCTTGGTTATAAAGTGTTTGTAGCCATGGAAACATTGTAGAAAATATTCCCGGCGCTTAGGTAACAAGGTTTATTTTCTAATTTAAACCCCGCCAGGATAGGCCTAAATTACTTGTTTCAAGAAGAAATGAATGTAGACTTGTGCTGTGTAAAAGATAGCCGGAGACAATGCATTTTCGCCTTGCTGTTGGCTGTAGAGCCGTAATATTGACCGTTGTCTCCATCTGCTATGCGCGGTACTTCAGCCAACTCTGATTCACTTTCTATCATCGCTTGTTTAGTTTCGTTATTGCGTGATAGTTGTGATCAGAATATAGTATCTTTTATCACAGATATAAAACGATTGATTAATGTCTTTAATTTATGAAGGGGAAGGTTCGATTCCTACCCGTAAGATCACCATCTCTAGCCGGTAAGTTTCAAACCGGTTGTCAGATATCCAGTAGCTACGGCTAAAATGCGCCTTAGCAGCAAATCTCCTCAATCATAACTTACTAGGAGTGTAAAGTAAGCTTTAAAAACAGGAAATTTAAAAGTGGAATTGAGTAAACAAACTCGAAAAAACAGTGCCCATGCAAATTTTATAATAAATGCGTGGGAGCGATACTGAATACGACTCTAATTCGAATGTGGTTAAAAATTATAAATTGTTAACAATATGAAAAACAAATGTTAGAGAAAAAAAGAAGAAAACTATTATTTGTAAGTCCTTGCCGTGTTATATCTCGAGAACAAGCAAGGAAATACGTCTAATATCAATGACGTATAAAAGTCATAATTCTTGTTTTATTAACATCATATTTTCCCAACCATCTCTCGTCTGGCTCTCGAATTTCTTGTGTAAATTTGATGAACATTTTCTGATGGTTGTGCACGTGCCATTTCATACAATGGCGCATAAAAACAAAGGGAACGCACCATAGTACATGATTTAGAACTCTAGTTAAATGAAAGTACGAACATTTTCATAGAAACTATCTCCACGAAAATTAAAGTGCAAAATTGATGAGACTTCCGGCGAAATGTCTATGAAAAAATTCCCCTAATCATCACGGAACCTAAACTAATTTTATAGAACACCAGTAATAGCATACATTTTCATTTTTTTTAGTGAAAGCCAAAATTTAGCTTTTTCTTTGTGTGCGCCAGAAAACTTCAACTTTTCGATCATCAGTGGACTGAAATATGATTGTACATGTTGAAATCTGATTTAATTCTAGAAACAAAAACACTAAACGGAATGTTTTTTTAAGTACTTGAACGCACCCTGCAAAGAAAGACTCACGAAACAGTTGTTATGACCAATCGGTGTGTTACTCAAAGCGTAAAAAGGCGAGGAATTGCCATATCCAATACGAAAAAAATGATTTCATGATAGAAGTGAAAGTGACAGTCGTTCAAAAGGAATAGATCAGAGGAAGTCTGCATAGAATCACTTGATTAATGATCACACCTACAGCTTAACTTTAGAGTAGGAAACAAGACTATCAGCGAAAGAGGTAACAGTGTTTTCACTAAGCTGCTTTTGATTCTTTCGAAGACGGACCTAGAAATTGTATCATTGTGCTTTTGTTTTACCTTTTAGCACCGACCCATTACATTAAGTCGGTCGAAAGCTTCGTTTTATCTTAAAAATGAGAGAATTTATGTATTAGTAATGATTTTAGATGATAAAAAGTTTTAAGAGTATTGTATCGATTTTACTAAAGATGTGATAAAGATGCGTCTTATGGCTTGTCAAGCGGCTTTCTATGACCAAATGGAGATACAGCGCTCGCATTACAAACACATCAACATTATGTAACGGTTGAGACTACGCCTCACTATCGCCATTGACGAGACAGCTGAGAAACACTGACAATTCTATCCTCTCAGATAAAATTTGAATTCTAAGTAGAATTGAAAATTACATAACAGCTTCTTACTTCGGAGTATTTTGTTAGCTCTAAATTCACCTGTTTGAGGATTTTCCGTTCAGTTTTATGTTCTGCCAATCAAGTGTAACTTAAATGCCCTAGATTTAAAGGTATTTATTCCGGAGAACACATAACCGCTTTATAAGCGTTAGAGTAAAATTTTGTTCTTTCCACGACCATATTGTGATCTGAAAGAAAGTTGTATTTTTCTTTAACGCCTCTATCAATTAACAATTTTCTTCGCTCAACCTTTCTGTTGTTAGAAGGGAAGCTAACTTTTCTCCCAAATTGTGTACTGGAAACAGCACAACTTCTCAGCTGACTTTCCAAGCTAGTGAAGAACAAACCCTTAATTTGCAAGCATCACTGTCACAAGGATAGAGCGAAAATGTCTCTGATTATAAATTGTCACAGATCAACGCACTCTCATGGCGGACTACTCAAAAAAGGGACAACGCTTGTAAAGTAAATTATGTAACCGTTTTGACCATCAACCATTGCTTAGCCCGTCAATTACTGATATTGCTTACTAGGAACTTAGGCGCTCGGAAACCCTTCGCAGAAGTACGCTAAGAGCTCGAATAAAGATTAATAAAAGTATTTAGCAGAGGTTCTCATCGCTAATAACCAGCCTTGCCTTCCGTTTCTCAAGGCAATATGTGATCAACTGAAAGTGCGTTGTAGCAAAACCCCTCTTTCGTCTTCCGTGATCTAGAAGAGACATTAAAACAATAAAGAGGGACTCATAAGTGCGAACGACCTAAGATTTTTTATCACAAGCGCTAACTGACTGTACGGAAAAGGAAGTTATCACTTAATATGCACATTTTATGCCGAAGCGAATTAAGAAATATTAGAACAGAAAAAAGCAATAATAAAACTAAATAGTTTCTTCCTGTTACGATGAAAGTCGACCAGACAGAAATAGGTCTTTCTAATTACATGCAGTAAATCTCGACGGCAAAATTTCGTGATAGGTAAATTTCCAGAGCGATTCATTTAATTTCCGTCAAAATCATTATAGATTTGTATTTCAAAGGAAGAAAACTTTTCAGACGGAGTCTATTGTGCACCCAAATCTCCTAAATTAAAATAGCGCGAAGGTTGATTTTGCTTAGGCTCCACAAGTAAATTGCTATCGAGGAAATGATTATCGCACGAAGTTAATATGAATAAGTAGGTTTAAGGAAGAGCATGTCTAACGAAGTTTGAAACAAAATTGGTTAACAATATACGGTAACGAAAGTCAATAACCGCGACCTAGGATTTTCATTTGCATCTCAAACAACTGTCATCGTTAACTCTGTCAAATGACAGGCGAGTAAACAAATCTTTTCTGAACATAAGCACCTGAGCTTTTGTTTGCTGTTGCCAAGGTAACGGGATCTTTAGAGAAGGGCCAGGTGGTGACGTCGTTTATAATCCATGGCGCGGACAGTGTTTGATGGAAAAAGTAAATGTTACTGCCGTGACAATTCGTTCTCTGTGTTGCATTATTTGACACAGGAGTTGTAAACAGTGTGGAGGACCGAATCCATGGCGGCGAAGGCAGATATCAGAAACAACGTGGAATGGAAAAAATGACCAGACAGCTGACTGGCTGCTCATTAACTCATTAGCACAGCAAGACGACCTGACATAAGCAAGAAACCATAATGTTGGGTTACCATTACAACGTCTTTGACTACATGACACAGAAAACGTGCATACGATCGCTTGGAAGGGTACAATTCTCGCTACATTCAATTGGCTCTGGTGCGAGCGCTGGTCAAGTCCTTCTATAGGCGTAAATTGATTTTGTTTTGGATCAAGTTATAATTTAGCGAGCTTGTCAAGTACAATAATGGTCTACTTCACGAACTACTCGAAAGGATACGTTGTAGAGTATGAAACTCCGTGTTTTAAAAGCTGGCTTCTACTACCAGCGGAGAATTTATGGAGTGATGGAGTTCGAGGATTTCTATACACAGTTGCCATGTTCTATTTATTTCTAGGGATCGCTATAATCGCCGATATTTTCATGAGCTCTATCGAGGTAATAACAAGTAAAAAGCGCAAAGTTACACGCTACGATTCCGAAAAGCAAGAACGCGTTGAGATCGAAGTATTTGTATGGAACGAAACCGTGGCTAATTTGACTCTTATGGCGCTGGGATCTTCCGCGCCAGAGATTCTTTTAGCTGTAGTAGAGACGGTTCAAAATCTAGGAAACGTACCGGACGCATCACAGGAGGACAAAGATGGTCTTGGTACTTTTACCATAATCGGATCAGCTTCATTTAATCTGCTTCTTATCACGGCACTATGTGTGGTAAGTGTTCCCAGCGGAACCGTAAAAAAGATTCGCGAATTGGGAGTCTTTATTGTCACTTCTGTGTGGTCGCTGTTCGCGTATGTCTGGCTGTTGGTGGTGTTGAAATGGTCCTCGCCTGACGAGATCGAGTTATGGGAAGCGTTCGTGACGCTGAGTTTTTTTCCTCTTCTTGTCATCACATCTTGGTGTCAGGATAACGGCTGGTGGTGTAAGCGAGGCAGAATTATAAGCGTTGAAAGTCCCGAGGTAAGTAGATTGATATAATTTTAATTTAAGCACATTGTCCCGTTCAATTAGTGAATACTGTTCAATACAATTACAGCGGCAATCCGGTTTCCGTGAGAATTCGCAGTACTTCAACTCTGTTTACTTTTCTACTTGTTTGTTTTCTAAATTCCTCTGTAAAAATTTCCACTGGCTATCGACGTCATTAAGCGAAATTCGTATTTTAGCGTTAACTTCAACCTTACGAAGATTAACAAATCATACACAAACGTTCACATTGTCTCTCTCCAAACAAACACACTCCTTTTCATAAACAACGTTAATTACAATGATCTGTCACTGCAACGGTTTTGTTTCACGGGATAGTACTATGTTACTCACGGAGTTAATTAATTAATTAAGACAGTTGGTGAGATAAGTAACTTTCAAAATAAAGAAGTACGTTTTACGGGGCTCAGTAAGATTGCAGTTTCTTTTGCTCGCTAACCAAGGCTGAAACATTGCTCCTATCCACATTCGATAAAAAAAAAATGCATTTTAATCTCTCTTTGACTGCTTCGTATTGATTTCGCTCAACCATTTCGAATTTTAATCATTGTGTTCATCACTTCTGCAGTTTTTCGCAAGTTTCTGGGCTTTATTTTCGATGATCACTTCTTAAAATTAGGAAGTTAAGCGATACAGTTTTTTTCTTGATTTATACTAATGAACATGAGTCACTAACTACGAGGATAGTACGCAGTATTAATTTAGAGCAACAAACCGCATCAGTTTGCTCCTTTCAATTTTAAGCCAGTGCAGTTAATCCGAGACAAAAACCAAGCGTTCACCATATTTATTTTCTGACCACATCCGAGGTAATCGGTTATCCCTGATTACATTCCAATTAAGAAGAATGTTATTAGTCACTTTGTAAAAGCTTAGTTTGTTGCGATTATGACACTCTAATAACAAATACGAGTACGATGCCTACAATGAAATATGATGATGCCATCGTACAATTTTATTAGATGATGCAAAGAAGAAAACCTCATCAAAATAAAAATTTTCTTCCTATTTTTGCCCGATGTTAACAAATTTGAGTGTTTACTTACCGTTTTCCTGTTATCGTCTTCGAGTCTGGATTTTGAAACAGTACCTGTTTCGATACAACCGAAGCAGAAGTGTCTGTTAAATAATTTCCTTGCAAACAACAATAAGAATTTGTTTGCTTCGGCCTATTTCCCCGTGTGATCAGCTGAGAAACTTTTTACCGCCAAAGTTTCGCGGGAAGACTTGATAAGTACAAGTTCTACAAAAATCCACGCTCCGCGCAAGCTCCGCGCGAGGGCCGCTGATCGCTCTTTGCAAGGCTCGGCAACGGTACAGTAATGGTTTCGCTGGATCACAGTTTTTGCTCGAGCCCAAGTCTTGCATATTTTTACCAAACGTTCCTTCAATATGAGTGGTCTAATTGAGTGGTATAAGTTATGCTGCTCTTTTAAGCATTTAACATGCTGAACTGTTGGACAGTTACGTCAGGGAGTTACAAATTTCAGCTTGTCAGTTCTTTTTGACGAAGAATGCAGGGATTGGAAATTCAGACGCTATTTGTTTCTTTGTTGTTTAGGTTCGCGTGATTGGGCTCACAGAACCTGGGAGTCCAATGATGACTCATCGTTCAATGGAACTAAGAGCTTTAGAGCAGCAAAGATTTAGGTAAGCATGAATAACATTAATCTACGTTCTAACCAAACACTCGTATGGTAAATCCTCTTCACCAATAAATTTATCTATGCTATTTTTATTACTTTTTGTGTTTGTTGAAATAGAGAGTGTAATTTTCAAGAAATAAGGGCTCAAGTATTTCCTAGCATTACTTTTTTCTACAAAAATCTCTATGAAATAAAAATCGTGTATTGCACAGAGTTTTTACGTGAACTGAACACTCTAACCCGCTGTCTAACTGGGAAATTCAAAGGTTCGGATATACTACCCTTCCTTTTAGTATCCTTGCTAAATGGTAGTGGTAAGGAGTGTTTTATCGGTCCTAAATTTCCCTACAAGAGAAAGAAAGGCCGTTTGCTAGCTATCAAAGTCTAGTATTCATACTAAACACTCCACTTTTATGTATCATATGTCAATTCCAAGTGGCCTAATATTAAATATACTTACACTTTTGTTTCAAAGTGAAAATGAGTTGAATGGAAGCAAGGATAGAATAAGGTTAGTATAATATTGACAATATTATTTTTTTATTTTTATTGTTATTTAGGTTTTATATCACAAGCCAAGCAAATCATATTTTGTTTTCACAAAATATATCTGAAATTAAAGTGCAATTGTTATCACATATTTAGTGGACATAAGGGAGCATTCAATATTCATTTCCTGGGAGGTGGGGGAGGGAGGGAGGGTTGAGGGATTTGGGGGGAACCACATCATTTTTCAGGGGGGTTGTAGTAAGGATCAGTTGTGTCCAACAGAGTACAAAGTGGGAACTACAGAAAATTGACTGTCAATTAACTACTAATGCATATGGGGGGGGGGGAAGTCATGGGAATTACAGAACCTTATGGGTGGATCAGGTAAATTTTATTGTGTCACAATCAAAAAATCCTCTGACCTTCCTTTCTCCCTCTCCCCCTCCCCCTTTCAATCAATAAACAACAATGGTTTCTAGGCATTATCTTTCCAGGTGGCTTCTGCATTTGTTTCAACAGTAACATGATTTTTATTTAGGTAATTTATTTAGATCATCATTTAACTTGAGCTTTCTTTGTTTGTTGGATTAAGATATACTGTATGTTGAAGGATAAATTTAGAATAGGAATCCAACTGGTTTGTGAAACCCTCATGACCTTGAAGTTTCTTTAAAGAAATGTAATCATTCTGCAGATCTTGTCAAGGTGAAGGTTAACATTTTCTTACCAATCAAACTTCTTCATTGTTTCTAGGGGTGTCGTGAATTTGTGGAAAGAATCAAATCCTGATTATAATGACAATAAAACAGTAGCTGATGTTGCCTTGGCCCTGAAGCAGTTTAAACAGATGACCCAGCAACCACAAAACAGTGCTTCAACCAGAGCACGGTATTATTATTGTACTATAATTGTTTGTTTGATCATTGATGTACATCTGTTTGAAAAACAAAGCGATTTTCGCACCTTCATTGGCTCATTTGATATTTTTTCCTTTATTGATTTTTCTTTGGGGAGAAGTGTGGTTGTTTTCTTTACAATACTGGAGCCCTAATTTAGAGGTTCTGATACAGGCACAGGATTTGTTACTCAGAATCGGCACTGGTGAAATGAAAAAGCAGCAATTGCTGGCTGGATTTTTGGCCAGCAGTCATTTGATAAAGCACAACAGACACTTCTTAGGTTATACAATGACAATTGTTTGATATTGAAAGCTATATTCGAGTTTCCTTACTTGAAATTTCAGTCAGCAGCCTAATTTCTTAGTTTCAACACTGCAGGCTTTGGTTAGTTATTGCTTTAGTGGGGCTATTGGGTGGTACAATAAACACTCATTGAGTGTCTTTCCAGTCAGAGGTAACGGTCATGTAATGGCTACTCATTGGGAAAGCAATGAAGCAGCTTACTTCCAAGTTTTGTCAGCCAAAACTGGCAATGGACTGTCATCCTTTGTGGCTAAAGACTTAACCTCTTAACTTATTTGATTTATTTACAGCTTTCGACATGCTGCATTACGCAGCATCACAAGACAGAAACCTGGTATAAAAGAACCTGTTAAGGACCAGGAGGAACAATTAAATATGCTATCAAAATCTCTTTATGGGTCTAGAGTTTTTGGCGGAGGTAACTTAACAGTATGCATATCCCATGCCCTTCTCAGTAAAAATGCCTTATTTATTAAGTGTAATATATGATGATTTTTAAGGTGGGTTCTAGTATATCTTATTTTGTAGTCAGTTAATTTTGAGAACATTTCAGAAATGATGATGTAAATGAAGATGGTAATTTTTTTTTTGCAGAATCATTTCCAGCTTAATGTGAGAGTTGTGTGCTTTTGCCATTTTAAAAATGGAAATCTACCCTTGTAACTCCAATCAGAATTATAGAAGGGCCAATCCAAGATTGTTAATATTGAATTTCATGTGACAAGTTTTCCTTACAAATTTACCACATTTTGCCTTAATATATATATCACAGGATTTTGTTGCTATCATCATTTGTCGTGTCACCCACAACCTAATCATGTATGAGGAATTCTGGTTTGATGGACAGCATTCTGTTTTCTAAGTTGATGTTTAGTTAAATTTTTACTTTCAGATGAAAAAACCTTTAGCTTCAGTTCAGCATCATATTCAGTTGTAAAAAGTGCAAAGAAACTAACTATAGAAGTGCAACTCAGTCAAAGGATAGCAAGGTTTGTGCAATATCCAAATCAGTGAGAACTTCTTGTTTACGTAAGCTCTACTGATTTTATTTTTCAAGTTGACTTTTACTTATGTAACTCCCAAATTTGTAATTATAACAGTAGTTTTCCTTTCAACAGATCACCTTGTGTTCCACGTAAAAAACTTCAATTATCAGCTCCTTATGACCCATCAACACCCATTGTTAATGGCAAATGGGAACAGCTTGCAGTTCCAATCATCAAAGCTGATTTTCCGGTTTGTTTTTGGTTTGTTTTTTTTCTCATGAATTACCAAAAAGCTAGTAGTAACTTTAGTCTTCCTTCTCCTTAAACATCCTCTATTATTCATGGTTTTGATAACCAAATGAATAGTATTACCATCATGATAATGGTTTCTGCATTTGATCTTCATCAGTTATCTGTAAAATGTATTTAACATTGCCCACTTTTAACAGGAAAGTAATGGTGTCCCTTTGTCAAATCCAAAAATAAATGGAGATTTACCAGCAAGGGAGAGTGTATACAACATACGAGATGCTGTGTCCACAGAGAACAATGGTGAATTTCAACTTTCAGAGGATTCTGCCCAGTCACAAGCTACAACATTTTATGTGGATTACGAGACTCGCGATGGAAGTGCTAAACATGGAAAGGACTACCATAATTTAAAAGGCACATTGGTGAGTGTAATAATAGTCTTACAAATCCTTCAATTTCAACTGCATGAAATCCAGGGCCAACTCAAGAGGCACCACTGACCAACGCACATTTTCTCAAGTTTGACTTTGCCTACATGTTAGGCAAAGAATAAATATGAAACAAAGCTCAGATTTGAAAATGAATCCTTTCTGAATTTTTCACCTGAGGATGGATTTCATGTCATTTGGATGTCAAAGGAATTTTGAAGATAGAAGCAGCTAATGCTAAAACTTTGTTTTAGATTTTTACCTGACTTTTGATACCTTATTAACAGTGACAGATATTATCACAATTATTATTATTATTATTATTATTATTATTATTATTATTTTAACATAATATTTTCCCAGCTCTTAACCTTTAAAGTTCCTGTTGTACATTGTTTCGTTTCATCGCCATAGTTATAAAATTTTGTTTTCATTCTTCTTTTTTTGAGGGCCTTGTTTCATTTTGTTTTGGTGTGTTTTTCAGACATTTTGTCCAGGAGAAACCAAGAAGACATTAACAATTACAATAGTCCATCATGATGGATATGCATTAGAAAAAGACTTCTATATACTGTTAAAGAATCCTGTAGGAACTGCTGAATTGGGAGAACCAAACTTGGCAAGGATCACAATAATAGACGATGATGGTAATGTCAAAGTTCATTGTTAAGTTGATTTAATCTATATCTTTCATTGGAAGTGCAGTCAAACTTCAGATAAGAGAAGACACACCCTTGTAACCAGAGAAAGGCTGTCTACTGTGGGAATTTTAATGTGTGAAAATAAACAATATTTGAAATAATTCTAAGAATTGAACAATAGATATGTACAGTATATGAAACACTTTTTCTGTGGCATGACTGCAGTCTTGTGTTATCTTTCAGAGCCTGGTGAATTCTCCTTTGAAAAAGCAAGTTATTATGCAAATGTAGTTACTGGTGATGTCAGTTGTACCATAATTAGAAGGAAAGGTTGTGATGGCACAGTCACACTGACCTACAACACCATGTAAGTGCTGTCAGCAGCGAAAAATAAAAACAAAACAAATACGCTAAGGGCTAGTTATTTACACAAGGTTTAACCCAAACCATGGTTTACACAATCAGTGGGTCTCAGGCTTTGTCTATAGGAGGGTTGATTTAGTTGTTAATATTGATGATAAATGGCCTTCCTCCATTAGCTTTTGGCCCTCTTGATACTGTTCACAAAAATAAATATTCAGACGAAAGGTTCAGCTAAAATGAGGATTGTTTAGGATGAAGTTTTGTTAAACAATGGTTGAACTTTGTTTAGATAATCCAATCTTAATCTCCTCAATCTGCATATCCTCCCATATCCTCTCTCTTTCATTAACTGGTAATTCAGCCATGTAGTATGATACATTCAGGTTACTAAAATCCACCTTAGCATACATTCATCTGATCCGATGGTATATTGTTTGTGTAGGAATGGTACAGGCAGTGGTGGGACAGAACAGGAACTTGAACAGAAGGAGTGTGATTATGAACAGGCAGTTGGTGGAAAGTTGTATTTTCAACATGGTGAAACATCCAAACAACTAATAATAAGAGTGAATCCTGACTGCAAGGTAATTGATAATTGGAGGAAGGTGGTCATTGCTGAGAGAGCAATTTTAAATTGAGTGTCAAAAGTAATCCAGGGTTGCTGTGATTTTGCTTTGTTTCACTCTGTGATTGGTCCAGAAAACTTGTGCCACTCTCTCAACCAATCAGATTCAAAACCAAGACTAATGAAAGTTGGTCATTTGTGTTTTTCACATTTCAGATAGTTTACCTGTTTTACTTTGGGTTCTCAATGGCTCCATTTCATATTTTCCTAACTTCTGATTGGCTGTCATGATTACTTTGGTTTTGGTGTGAAAACACTCCATTGAAATGCATTCTGTGATCATTATGTTGGTTAAATTGATTCAATAAATGTCGACTTATGAGTGGAGGGAGGAGGAATATCCATTGTAAGGATTACATTTCTGAACTGTCTTGCACATTGTATAAAGTACGTGACAATTGAGTTGCTCATGATGTTTTTCATTCTAAAACCATTGCAGAACTGCCCTTTTCTGTAAATTAGGCAACATTATAAACTTTTATTAAAATATCAGTGTGCCTAGTGAATAATCTTCTATCAAGGCATAGTTTATCTTTAACAGTGATTGAAGTACATTGTGCACTGTTTTATCAAACTTACTATATAGCAGAACGTAGTAGAACAGAAAGGTTGAATGGAAAAATTATAGACCTACCACCAAAAATTTAAGATGACAGATACTGCCTTGAAGTATAGAGACACTAAGCTGGGGGCTAACAAAATAAATAAGAAAATAAAGAAATAAGGCCAATTTTAACGTTTTCCATTTTGTTCCACTTTCTTTGTAGAATAAAAACTTTATTGTGTTATTGAGTGATAAAAGCCCTGGTGCTAAAATAGGACAGAAAAGTGCAGCAGTTATAAACATTACAAATGGTAAGCTTCTTTAAAAAACATGTGTTGCAAGTTGCTTAGTCTTTAAACCCAAGAAAAGTGTTAGTTGCTTAGTCTATAAACCCAAGAAAATTGCTTGATAATAAGGAAGCCACTTTTCCAAAAGTTGTTGTATTGGTGGCTCAGACCAGGGGGGGGGGGGAGGGGGGGGTAGATTGGCTGACATCCATGAATGTTTCAACTGGTTTGATTTAATTTATAACGTTATTAATTTACCTTGCATAACTAGTAAAAGTAAATGGCATCATGAAAATGCCTTTTGAATCACATACAGTCCCAGCTTACTTCGTATCAGGACAATCATTATTATCATCATTGTTGCCATCACGAACAGAAAAGACACCATTAAGACATAGCTTGGCATAGCAGGGTACTGGATGTGTGTCTCAGTATTGATACTATTTTCATATTCAGATTTGAATTCACTTTCAATTTTGATTTGCATCTTAGATGTTGATAACATTGTGGAGCGAGTTGCCAACATTATGACAGCAGAAGATGAACAAAGTTTGACCAAAAGTTGGAGAACACAATTTGAAGAGTAAGTGCTGAATATTTCACTCTAAACATTTCTCCTTGACCACTACAATTTGTAAATTTATTTCTGTGTAATGAGAATGTTCCAAAGTTGTTTTATCCTTCAAACACCATTTTCAATTGTCACACCAGGGCAATGGTTATTCAAGGGGAGGAGGATGATGAAGGAAACACAGAACCACTCAGCATAATGGACTTTGTCCTTCATTTTCTCACATTTTTCTGGAAAGTGCTATTTGCCTTTATTCCTCCAAGGTAACTCCTTTGTTTCTATTTTACATTGATATGTTGCTTTTGCAGACTTTCACCACAATCATGCTCTTTTATGTGTTTGAGAGAAGAGAATGAAAGAGACACAAGACATAAACTTAATCTGACCTTTAACTCTAAGAAGTGATTAACTTACATGTATAACTTCTCCCAATAATATCCATATATTATCCACCAAACAGGTAATGAGAATACTCACGGTTATCAGGTAGAAGTTGTCACCTTGATCCAATGCCCAATTCTCATAACTAGTCTACAAGGAAATGTTAAGCAGCAAGAGAGGAGAATTTACAATTAGATCTTGGGAAGTAAATGGTTAAGCATTACACCTTGGAAAACTTTAGTAGATGTAGACAATTGTTTGCTGTTTTTTGTTTGTTTAGGAACTGTTGTGGTGGATGGCCAGCATTTTTCATGTCTTTGTTAGTTATAGCAGGACTGACTGCATTGGTAGAACAGGTATGTTTGATCCACAAACTCTTAATATTTAATGTATAAATTGATTAAGAAATATATATTAATAAGTAAAACAATAACTATTTTTTACTAACAACAGTAACTACATGTAATTGTATTTTAAATCAGCTAGTCATTAGTAGGTTTTTCTTGCACATGTTCATATCAAGTTAGCCAAGAGTTTATTTTCATGTTGTTTTACAGCTTGGCAAACTCCTGGGTTGTGCCATAGGACTTAAGAACAGTGTTACAGGAATCACTATCATAGCAATTGGTACTAGCTTACCTGATACCTTTGCCAGCCGCTCTGCTGCATTGCAAGACATTGGAGCAGATGCCTCAATTGGGAATATCACAGGTTTGTGCAACTGCTACAGTCATTATCCGATCATGTCACTGTGCTGGCTTATTTTCCATGAGATTGACTTTATTGTCACTTAAAGTAACAGCAGTTGTATTTAGTTTCCACAATTTTAAGTACTGAAGTGAGGACTGGAGACACTGTTAATGTTGACTAAACATATTAGTGATTAATTAAACTTTCGACATGTTTGAATGTGAACTTGATTTTTTGTTTAGAGGTTCTTAATGCTTGGTGTTATTGGATTTTAGTGTAATATTAAAACTTTTATCATTTAGAAAATATTAATGAATGTGTAATAAATTGTGTATATCAGCAGCTTGAAGCACATAGTTTCCTCAAGCTTTGTTTCAAAAAACAGAATTGTTAGCTTAGAACTTGATGTCTTTAGACAAACATCAATTTCCAACCTGTTGAAGCTTACTATGCATGCACACTTAACCATAAAAAACTGTGATGTGATGTTTTTTCAAAAATTTGAATTTTGTTGTTTTTTGGTTAAAAACCAGTGATTTTTGTATAATAGTTCAGTCACAAATCAAGTATAAATATGATAAAAATGTTCTTCAGACAGAGTTTTAAAAAATCTTTTCCACAGACATTTACACAATATATTGATCATGTCTAGTTATATGATACCTTTGTTGTTTGCAGGGAGTAACAGTGTGAATGTGTTTCTTGGTCTTGGGTTGCCATGGGTGATATCAACTTGTTATCATGCAGTGAAGAGGACAAAGTATATTGTGTACAGTGGTAATCTAACTTTCTCTGTGCTGGTCTTCACAACTTTTGGACTCATTTGCCTTGCAACCCTTGTCATTAGAAGAATGGTGAGCTGATTGTTATGCAGAATTTAATTATTGTGAGAAATGTACTTTCCTGTGGAAACTATTTAATTACATGATTTTTTTTTCATGAAATAATGAATTTTGACTGCTGAGGTATATTGGTAAGTTTCTGGGTCAATGCAATGTTACTGTGTGCGTGTAATTAGAGAAAAAAATGTTTGGATTAAAGAGAGAGAAAATATTTATTCTATAAATTGTATCTTTGTTGCTTTCACTTGTAAGTTATTTCTGTTTACTTTTGCTTTAATTTTCAGATTTTTGGAGGAGAGCTTGGTGGTCCTGCAACATCAAAACACATGACTGGGTTCTTCTTGGTTTTCTTGTGGTGTTGTTATGTTGTGGTATCAGCACTTGTGGCATATGACATCATTCCTGTTGGTCTTTGACACCTTTCGCACAAACACTTATTTATGGAGTTGCTTCACCACATTGTGTGGACAATCAAATTGAAATTGTTCTGATTTGTCAAATTACTTAAGAAGAATGGCAACATGACTAATATTGGAGACGGAGACTAATATTGAACCACCAAGAAACAAAAATCTGAGCAACTGTGTTGAACCCATCTGGCTACGTGTCAATATCTACTGCACATAGGGGAAAATATTGGTGGACTCTGTGGCTTTGGATGGAGTTGTTTTAAGTTACAGAGTTGTGTGTGAAAGGGTCAAATACAATTGGGTGTATCTCAGAGAAAATGCCTTTGTTGCTGGAAATACCAGGTTGGAAAGATTTGGGTTTGTGAATGCCTTAACTTGGCAGAAATAATTCAATTGTATTTTCCCTGTGTTCCAGGGCAGTGTGATCAAAATGAGTGAAAGGATTACCCTTTTAAAGGACACAGACAGTGAAGCAAAATCTAGGCCATAGGCTTCTGGTCAGAATTGTGACCTGTTCTAAGGCCTATGTGTAAATTGGATTTTGCAGTTTAACTAGGGACAGAAGCACTACAACAGTCTAAAAATTCCAAGTCTTCAAGAAAATAAAGCCATCCATTGCCATAACTAAGCCTGGTTTGATACAGAATCAACTGTGAGGCCTGAATGCGACACAAAAAGGAGGTTTTATATGTCTAGAAATAGAGTCATATTTATGAGGAAGTCTTGTGCTTAGCTTTAATTTGAAATTGAGAGATTTTTAGAAAGGAAATGGCTTCAGTTGAAGATTGCCATTGCATGATGCATGGTTCTTAATAGTGAGGTGGCAAAATTATTTTCAAACACAACAGGACCCACCTCTATTTATGAAATCTGTTCCAACAGAGGAGAGAACACCTGAGATCACAATAGCTCTTATTCAAGTTGTCAGTTTGAATCTGCTAGTAATTCTTGACATGCAATATAAGATTTACATTATAAAATAATTTATCAACAGATTATTGTAAATATATTGTTTGTTGTAAATAGTACTTTACTGCAGAAACAGAGTGGATGTAATTTATTTCCATTATTGCAGTCTGTAGGCCAAATAATAAAAGCTTGCTTTGGTGTGTCAGTATTATTTTGTACAAATGTTACAAATTTACTAATAAAATTGAACTGTAGATGGAAAAAGATGAACTCTTGCCAAAGACAAACTTTGAAACATAAATTAGTTAGCAAGTCTCTCAAAGCCAATAGCTAAGGCAGATGACACAGAATCAATGTTTGATAATTATCAATATCATGCAAAAGCCAAATTCAAAAATTGTTTTGTTATATGTCCTTTAAACAATTACCAAAAGAAGACCCTTCCTCCAAGTTCTCATGTCACCAGAAACAGAGACAAACACCAGTACTATAGACAATAAGTTAGGTTTTTATTTACAATTATAACTTTAAGAAACCAAAGGAAAAGTGTACAAAGGTTTTGGAGTCCTTATAAACATATTAGTATAAAAAATAAGTTATAAGTACAAATACAGAATTCTATCAGAATCAATAACAGTCTTGGTCAAAAGGAAAGAGGTCATAGATTCAGATCCAAAGATTGAATGTTCTAATGATAAATAAATCCCCACCAGTGCTCATTTGGTTAATCAAAACTTCAGGATATATGCCCTAGCAGGACAATGTGCATGACTCAAGAAGGAAGGAAAGCACTTGGACCAAACTCATCTGTCTGAACTGTACGCATCCTTTGAAAATGAAAGGTGACTGCTGTACTTTTTGTTGTGGATATGAATTAACTAGTTGGGTGTTCCCTAAAATTTTGTACGCTATTATTGGTAATAAAAGTAATAACACTTAATGTTATGATTCTGTCCATAATCATACCGTCCAATGATAGTCAAATTGCACACCCACTTTTTGATCTCTGAGTTCTGTTTTTCATGCTAGTCAGCCACTCACTGCCTGCTAAATTGCAATCAAAATAAATAATGTGAAATATTACTACCTGAAACATTTGGACTCTATATTAGTTATTGTTCACAACATAACTGATTCCCATAATATAGTTTACATTCTGATAAACTTAAATCTACAATAAATGAATGTTACTATGAATAAATGATAATCTTAATTAAGTCTTTGGTTTAAGAAAATTGATACAACATTTTTAACAGAAACAGACTGAAACAAACTAGTGTTAAAATAGTAACTAGTAAGAGATACATTTCATATTATATAGCATGATATGGCTGAAAATATCCTTTTGTCTCAATTTAAATCCATTTCAGATCTAGATAAACTTTTTAATAGTTGAATGATGAAAAAAGTTATAAGTTTAAACTTAGAAATACTTGTAACAACTTCCCATTAGATTGGCAATAATAATATTAAATTCAATATAGAAGGCAGAGGATTCTGTGACAGCATCAGACTATCTCATTTAAGAAATTTCATCTTTAAGCCACTTGGCAATCTTGCTGAGATTCAACGTAAAAATATTGACCAAATATTTGATAATGAATAAAAGGAAAGCTGTATGGTAATGATGTTAGTTATGTTCTAAAATTATGACTTTTCTGCCTAAACAACCCATCAAATCTGACATATTCTTTCTTGATAAATACACTTGTTTTAGCAGTAGTGACTAAGCTCCAAAAATGTTAAAGAATTATATTATTTAAATAATAACAAATAAATAGAGAGATAGTATTGGAATTAGAAGTTTGGTCTGATAGTTTGATCATTTTCAACTTGGCTGCTAAAAATGAAGATGTTTTTGCATGAAACATGGTGTACTACTAACCACAAACAAGAAAAACTGGTATGATTGACCAAACCCTCTAATTATTATTCCTGTGATGCCACACAACAAATTTGAATTGTTACCCTCAATGACTGAAGTAGTTTTTGATGTGAAAGTCTAGACACACACACACAAAAAACAATATAACAGATGTTCTATAAATGCTATATTACCAAATTAAAGTGATTTGTCATTTCCACATAACTCAAATTAGAATTCATTGGTATTTACAAATAAGACAGGTTGAGTTGTCTAATTCTGAATGTATATTTGAGACCCACAATCTAACAGTTTTCACACAGATTCTTCAAAGTACACAAAAGTATAAGTTAGTAAAATGCAATATTCAAGAAACAGTATTACCACAAAAAAAACATTCCTGAAGTTGTTGTTTACATGTTTTTATAAACCAAAGGAACAAGCTTGTAAGGATTTCTGGTGGAAAATTTTGACAGCATTTGTTTAGCCCACTTTATCAGATAAAGTGGAACAAGATTCATTTCTGCTCCTGAAAGTGAGCATATAATAGTTAATTTTTTTAAAAGTATCTCAGCAGGCTGGACTCACGAATCCTCAAATTTGATTGATTAATTCCACTGTTGTACCTGGTCCAGCTTTTTACAATACAGACTACTTTCCACAACATTGGTGGCAAAGCAGAAAAGGGCAGACAGTGATGAACAATTTTTTCTCGCACAACCCAAGGCCAATAAGGAAAACTGGTGAAAGAGATGAGGATGGCTTCCCCAAAATTCTCCCTCTGTGGCATGTGATATCTCTAAGCTTCTCCAGGTAATGTTATCTGCTGATGGAATTTTCAATCTTTTTTATGGTTGTTTTGTCCAAACTGCACAAGTCAAAGTCCAGTGTTGTTTCTGTAAGTACAAAATGGCCTGTTTTCTCTAAAATGTCTGCTATTTTTTGAAGGAGAGTTGAGTCTTTCAAGGCTACAAGACGCTTGTACAGTTGAATTAAGTCAGATGAAGGTGTTCGCTGTCCATTGCTTCCTTTCTTTAGGTCTTTTTGTCGTTGTTTTGGGCTACAAGACAAACATAAAAAATTGAAATCAAGGACAATTCAACAACCACAGAGCACTGACAACTGTAGACCAAGTATCTAAAATCCCAAGAAGCTGAAATTTTCTTTATCTTGTATGGATTAATGTCAGTGTGAATCACTGTGTGTCTCAAGCCTGCCCTGGCTTGAACCATTTTTTGTGGTCTCAGGGACATTACTCACCTTTGCAGCTGTTGTTTGGGCTTATCATGCATCACACACACACACACACTCTCTCTTTTACAGCAATTAGCAGAAGAGAGCAATTAGCAGAAGAGAGTGTGGATCTAATGACACTTACAGAAACTATTGCAAGATTAGGAAAAAATCTGGACTTAATGTAAACTCTGAGAAAATAATGTAAATACATTCTTAGGATACCTGAGAGTCCTGGCCCTTGTTGTTTAAAGACTGGTTTGAGCTACCCATTGAATAAATGTTTACAAAATGTTCCATGATATCTAGTGGATAGCAATCTATCCAGTGGATAGCCCTATCAAGTCTTTAGACAACCAGGCCTTGGTTGTTTAAAGGTTGAATACTGCTAAATCTCTATCCAGTGGATAGTGTTGTATGTTTTGGTATTACTTGTCCACTGGACAGTGATTTATCCATTGGATAGCATTATCAGCCCTTTAACACCCGGGTTTGGGGTTAGAAAGACAAAATCTCAACACTAGAGACTAAGGAAGTGATCATAAACACACTGAAGGCCTGATTGAAATGGTGTTCACTGATCAAGAAGGGAATGATGCAACATGCTTAGATCACCTTTGTTGTTCAAAAAGGAAGAACAAAGCATTTACCATTGTGTCGAGAAACCTGCAAGGGAGGGATTTAATTTTCTTAACAATTTCAGAAAAAACCGAGAAGACAAAACTTGGTGCTATAAAACATGTATATGTTTAGGTCACCCTCTGCAATTAAAACCCCACTCTGAAGATCCACAGTTCCACGACTTCAGAGGTCATCAATCAAATAAATTCCAAACACTGTAGATTTTCACCTTTGCTTTGCTGAGACATTCTTGTTGGTGGGACTTTTCAGTTCATTCTTCTTCCCTTCTGACTTTTTCCCTTGAGAGCTGCTTTTTGTCTTGACCTTATTGCCAGTGTCTTTATTTTGTGTTGTACCACTAATCTCTGAAACGGACTTCTGTGTTGTTCCTGTGTTTACCGTTTTAGATTGAAATGGGGTAGAAATGTCACCACTATTGCCATCATCATCATCATCCTCATCACTTAGGTCTGCCATAAGTTTATCAAGTGCCACGTTTATATTTCCACCTAAATTTCCTAATAGACTTGAACTTGAAGTGCTACTTGACCAGCTGTCTCCAGAGCCACGACGCCGAAACGTGATCTTCTCAACTTTCTTTTCCTCTGGTTTAGATGGTTTCATATCTTCCTTGGGAGATTTCTTCTTCACTTTCTTGGATGATGTAAACTCTCTTCCCTTAGAACTGCTGGGTACTCCCTCATTTAATCCAGTCTCTAATGAGGTTTGCCGATTCTTCTTTTTGTCTGTGGCAGGACTCTTAGAGGACAGTGATTTTATTTTTAGCTTGATATCTTTCATTTCTTCCAATCTGTCCTTGCTTTCATTACTAGCACCAGGCAGTTCTAAGGGGATGAACCCCACTCCTTTCCCTGGCTTTGCAATGGCTTCATCGTGTTTCTTTTTCTTCTTTTTAACCAGCTGCACTTGTGTTTCCTCTGTTCCTGATGTGCTGGCTGATCTTTTAAGTCCTGGTGTTGCCGCCTCTTGCGTTTTGAGAGTCTTGTTGGCTATTGCACCTTCATGTTTGAATTTTTTGTTCTTATCAAGATCTTGTGCTAGTGATGAAACTTGAGGATTAACACGAACGTCAGCCACAAGGCTGTTTGTCACTTGGGTGTCTTTGGTCTCTGTGGTCTGTTCAGATATTGATCCATTCACAGGGGGAGATGAACTGGAGAGGGATATGAAAACAGAATAAGGAAAATGAACCACACTTGCCATTAAGGTGCTCCAGCAACAAAATCACTAACTGAGGCTGAAATGATTTTCTATGTCAAGTGAACACTCAAATTTGAATCAATAGATTTGGGATCAGTGCAATACTTCATGTACTATGTGATTAACTCCAGAGACTCTTGTTTTCCTTGCATTCCTTCTTTTTAAGAAAGCCATGGAGGGGAAGTGCTTTTTAACTTTTCTGTCCCAAGCTTATTCAAGCAAATACAAGACTGCTTGAACAAGCAAAGTAAATCCAAAGCATCCTAATTTACAGTACCTGTGAAATCCATTTGTTGTGGTTGTTTTTGTGACAATCCCTCCACCTTTCACCAGCTTTCTTTTAAATTCATCAGTAGGGTTTGTGAAAGTTAATGCCTCACTTCGAATGTTATCAATCGGCAAGGAGCCAAAGGCAGGAAGGATGAGATCATAGTCAAACTGTAATTTCCTTGGTTCTATTTTGTTTTTAAAGTAGACTTCAATGGGAAGGAAAAAGCTTCCATAACCATGTTCAGAGACAGCATATGGAGGATTCTTCAAAACTGCGAGAGAAATATGACAACAGGTATTCAAACTTGATTTTGCTTCTCAATAAGCTCTACTTGCAAGAACATCGATATAATAATTTCAATCATTAAAACAAGGGTGATACAATTTCATATTCCATAAACTATTCATTAAATTCAGTTTTCTAATAATATCAATCTTTTTTTTTCTTAAAACTTTGGTTACAACTTTATCATGCATGTTACTTTGCCCACATTTTATACTGTAACTTTTTTTTCCATGAATCCTCTGAGGACTACGTGTGAAACACCTTTCATAAAGATTATTTGTTCTTTTATTATCATTATGCATTCTCTAAGGGTACAGGCATGGACAAGCTGCACCAAGGCTTTTTCAGTTCTACTATTTAAAGACAAAATAAGATATTGGTAAACTTTCATGTATGCCTTGTGTAATAATTTGTTCCATTGAAGAAATTTTATTCTCTAATTTCTGGAAAAAAAAACAAGGCTACATTGCTTTCACAAAATTTCAAAAATACTGACACATTAGGATAACTTAGCTGTCTTGAGAATACACAAGTTGCAGACAAACAAATAGAATTCTAACATTTATACACCAAAATGTCATTTTTTGTCAACCCTCTTGAAGGTTACTTATTCTCGTTGCTGTGAAACTCTCCCTAAAAATTAGAGTGTAAGCAGGGGCTCTTAATTCAAACTGGAGAGCATAAGTATTATTTAAGATGTAATCTCAGATCCATTGTCTCTCCACATTACAGATAACTGATCTGTTCAACTCTACATCATCAAAATTATTACCTACGGTGTATTTAATTCCAATTTTTGGCATATGCTTTAAAGTTTCATTTCTAAGATATGTTATTATCATGGTCAGCAAATTATTTTTCCTCGAAGATGAGTTTCTCTAAAGAAAACAGTCTTTCTAAAAGTTGAACAGAGAGACATTTATCTTTCTTCCGTTGCAGCTGTTAAAATCAAAGACGCGAGATGCTGGGAGGTTTAAATGACCCGAATCTGTCCTACTTAGTTTCCTGAACACAGTAAAAACAGAAAAACAGAAGCCAATCGAATGTTAAACGTTCCAGACGAACTGTGGATAGCAATATTTACACAAGACCAACAATGAAAGCAAATAAACCGAATCAGTTATTTTCAAAGGGGCCAATACATGTAACCTTATCCTTGAAATCAAGTTAGTATAAGCGTTAATTCAATAGCACTAACAACTACAGTGCATTCGTTACGATACCACTAAAATCTAGTTCTCGTTTTCATCAATCACAAGAAAATTAATTCAACCGACACATCTTGTGGGTTGATGACCCTGTTACCTCTACGCAAAATTTTCTTAATCATGCAAAATTTTCTCGCGTTTATTGATTTATTTGGATTCAAATATTTCAAGGAAAAGTGTCCAATTCCTGTATTGAACAGGAAGACTGAGCTTCCCATTTAAACATCTCCTCAAGAACAGTGTAATGGTTGGCGATTCTAAAGCTTTAAACTTGGTAATGGCGCAACGTTGAAAAACAACATTAACCAGACGAGATAAGTAGCTTGAACTTTACGCTAGGATATCTCCGCTGGTTTTGATTAGGTAGTGTTTATATCGAAATGCTACACAACATCCCACTTTTCAAGAGGTTGGCTTTTGTAAATAAAAAGACAACCAAATCTAATTTATAAACATCTTGTCGACAATAAAAGTTGCAATTTTTCGAGCTTCTTCATGCCATTTACGCAGATTTAAGCCGTGGCCATTTGCAGCAAATCAGCAGCAAATCACACCAGGTAATGCCTTGAATTAAACCTTAATATCATATGTTACATCAAAATTAGCCATTCATGTCACTAGCGCTAAGAAAATAATATAGGAAACAAAGACAGTACCTAAGCTTTTAACACAATAGAGCTTCACAAGAGCATTAGTAATGGAGTTTGTAAGCTAGAGTTGAGCAGGAATTACCCTGGCCTACCTCGCTTCGGCTTGGGAAAACTTTCGTGCAAGTGAAACACAACCTTCTCTACGAAATGGGAAATGTCATCCCTCCCTGGTCCTCGTACAAAAACTTGCCAGTCGTGTGTAAATCCGTCAGGACTAGGGTTTTTCTTACAAGAAGCTTTGTGTCCGAGTTCAATCTTGACTTCAACTTGAACTTTCTCCATGTCAATGGATCTGCTCAGAGCACGTCAAATCTCGGCACACTGGAGGCATTTCACGAACCAGTGAGGCTAAGAGGAAATGTAACATGCCATCGAGGAAAAAGACACGCAATCAATCATCCATAACACAATAAGCCATTCGCTTGGTTGAGGACTACACAGTTAGAATTTTTCAGTAGGACGTTTTGATTCACTGACAGTTGTTGCGCGGCTGCGTACTAATAACGTGCCAAATATGGCAAACCTTTGTTCTGGACTATTCTGAGCACGATGGGGGAGGGGCTAGGGGTAAAATGTGGTCAAAATATCATTAATCTCTGATCCTGAGGTGTAATTGAGAAACAGAAAAAGGGAGGGAGGTATAGATGCGAGACTTTTTTGTCCCAAAATTCTCTGGTTACGAAAAAATAACTATTCAACACTTCTTTGGCAAGAGAGTGGGTTTTAAAACTTCAGCAATTTTTTAAAATCAGTCGGGTAGCCACAACCTATGTCAACCTGCAGGTGAAAATTAAAATTCCCACAAATTTTTTGTTGCAGACTGAGCTTTATTGACAGGTTCTAAAAGCAGAGCTATATACAGCTTTTAACATGCCGGAAAAAATAGTTATTCACCTCAGGGTGGGTAAACTGCTGTCATGATTAGCTCTAACATAAGGCTATCACAGTAAAACATTATGTGAGCTTTTCAATAATTAACTATAGCAGTTTATCCACCCTGATCAACATCTAGTCAATTAGGAGCATCAACTGTAGGGTTCAAAAGTGGTCTGTTTGCCTCATAATCCAAAATGATGGTGCAAGTTTTAGTTGAGCCAGCTCAATGATTCCAGAAGAAAAATGGATGGACTGATCACAGTCTACAACACCTCCGAAGGTTTGTCTAGAATATGAAAGAAAGCACAATACATTTCTGAATGTGAAGTGTACTAACCAATGTAAAAAGATAAAATCTTGATTAATCCTCTACACTTTAACATCAGTATACATATTCTCTAAACTGTCCTTTAGACATTTCCTAAGATGCTGATTGGAAGAATTTTTCAACCAATCAAGAATGTCTCTAGTTGGTAATCATTTCTTTATTCTTATGACCTTAAAATGTGATTCAGGGGTGATGATGTAAGGAAAAATGAGATGTTAGTCACTCTAAGGGGTTAAAATTGATGAGAAAAATGGCAAGAGCTTGCTGGACCAATCACAGAGCATAAAAAAGCAAAATCAGTTCAGTCCCAGTGTACATCAACCCTGAATAGAAGAGCATTCCAATTTCCACTTTTTAATGAACATCCCTATCAAAGAAGGCCTATTTATCTTTCATTACCCTGCCTTAAGCTATCAACTCCTTTTAGTCGCATTTCTGCTTCTTCCGCATTTTGTCTACTTTTTGAAAGCTCTTCTCATCAATGTCTCTGCAAATCTGTCTCTCTCCAATGCAGAATATATGTAGACGTTCTAGATTTCTTGGAAGTAAAGTTAATTTGTTGTCCCTGAGGTCCACATGACTCAAATTTGGCAATTTTTTTACTGTGTTATTGTGCAAAGACTGAATCATGTTTGAGCGCAGAATCAGATTCTCCAATTTATGAAGTCCACTCAGACCTTCAGGAAATTTGCTAAATTGATTTTCAGCAAGATCGAGCTGGATCAAGTTTAAGAGGCAATGAAAGTCACTAGGCAGAGACGAAAGTTGATTTTTTGCTAAACTTAGCCACTTCAGAGATTTTAAAGCTGAAAATCCGTCGGGCAAAGCCTTGATATTGTTACATCCTGCACCAAGTTTCTCCAAGTTCACAAGTTTGCAAATCTCAGGTGGTAATGCCATCAGCTGGATGTTGACAATCCAAAGTTCTTGGAGAAAGGTTAACTCCCCTATTTCTGAAGGTAAGAATCCTAGATTGTTGTGACTCAAACACAAAACTCGCAAGTTCGATAACTGCCGAAATCCCGTAGGTATTAGTGTTAACTGATTATGATCAAGTGCTAAGACTTGAAGATTTTCTAGTGTGACAAGTTCCATCGGAGGCATAATAATCTTGTTGTTATTCAACAATAACGTTTTCACTTTGACAAGTTCCTTTAAAGAATCGGGAAGTACGGTCAGATCTCGATGACTGAGATTTAAAACCGTGCACTCAGAACTTATAGCAGTCAATAGTATTTTATCCACCTCCTTTTGAGCTGCGTGGTACATCTAACTGCTACAAAATGCGTAAGAAAACTCCGCAATATTCTCCCTCTATGTAAACGAATAATTCGAATAATAGACTGATGGGATCTCATTTCCAGATTCCCCACTCCCATGATCAACAGAGAATCTGGGAACGAGATCTAAGATAGTGCGCATACGAATTTTGGTGTCAGCGGTGATAGATCGAAAGTAAACGAGGGTAATGAACGAGGGTTCCTTTTCAATTTCACCTTTTGTCACACCTTTATAGGTATTCCACGGGGATAGAAACTCTTTGGCACAAATCTAGCTCTTATTGGGAGAACAACATGATCAAGATGGTCTGATGGAATCAAATTTGACAAATAACAGGTAAACACCACTAGAAAAAGAAAACATTTCCCTACCTTCTAGGGCGCAAGAGAAACCAAACTGCTTTCATCTCATGTGCACTGTGCCCAATCGCTTCTCCGTCCAATTAATTTTCCATCGGTCATTTGGTATAATGAAGCAACAGACCGCTCTTTGTGTCGGTTTGTCGGTGTAGAGTAATAACCTACCTGGAAAGTTGGAAGAACACGAGAAAAGTTTGTTAAAAACGAGTCCGATTCTCGTTAATACAAACTTTTCGAGTGGGTTTAGTCATTACATCGGTAAATTTATAGAAACTGTGGTCTGCCGCTTTTATAAAATAACCATGGGTTTACCTGTGTAATGTAAATAGGCTTTTTGACCAATCAGAGCCTTTATAGTATCAGTTATTTAAAAACTCTTTTTAGTAACACGCAGATAGCGGAGTTGTGACCTTTTCAATTTTTAGGTAACTATACGATTTTGAGTGCAATTTGGTAAAAATAAGCAACAATAAATATTTCAACTGATAATTAGTTAACATTAGTTAACTGGTAATTAATTAACATGAAAAATGCATCACAGAAAGTCAAGAAAGACAAAATTTTTACAGCCCACATGTGCTATCTATTATTTGCACTCGTGATACAACTTTGCACTTGTGTTACATGAAAAATGCACTTGTTTTTGGCCAATAAGAAGCCTCTATTTTTTCATGTATGTTAATGGTATAAAAATTTGCTTTCACTAAGGATGTAGTTGAGCTGAGCCAAGTAAACTAAGGGTTTTGGTGGCACAATTAGAGATGATTGCCACAGTGACTTGACTGAGGTCCTGAGCCATCTGCCATTTTTGAACAAATAAGGGAAAAGGCAAAGGCAAGAATGGAAATAATTGCAAAACTAAATTTAAGTTTGCACAAGATTTAATGTGAAAGTGAAACAATTCAACTCAAATCCAGAAAAATAATCTTGTAGTGTCACAAGGATGATTAACTAGTAGCATTTATACCCCAGATAATTTAGGGTAGAGTGCATAATTAACATCACAGATAATTGGCTTAATACAAATATTTATTACAATTATAAATTTATTCATTCAATGGTGTTGGTAAATTGGGTCGTCAACGAAGTTACCAGTATCCATGGCACAGTGAACCAACAATAGTCACAATCCTCATCTTTACTGCATTTTCTGGGTTAGAGGAGGGGTGGGGAAGCAGTATGTTGGCTGACAATTCAGATAGCACACCACAGGCAATGACAATTACAACCCATCAAGGCTTCTAAATAAGGAAGTGGAGTCCTTGATGATTGAAATATTCTTCTAAATAAGGTGTTATAACCAGATGGGTTCCTAACTATATGAAATAGTTACACTGGTAAAAAAAATATCTTAAAATCTCAATGTTTTGGCCAAGAACTCTAGCCTTCATCAGCTTAAGATTTTAAAGTATATTTTTAAAAATATTTTTAGAACTTTTTACTAGTGTAGTGATTTTATACAGTTATAAAATATTATCGATCCCTGTCCATTGGCTTCAAGGTACTCCTAATCTTGAAAGCATATCAACCATGAGCCAAGTAACTGTCTAATTCTAAGATAAACAGCTTTTTATCCATCAGTTGTCAACTGCAAGTGTCAATTTGGATGAACACAGACTTTTATGAGTAAAATTGTTGTAATTAACCCTTTCACTCCCAAGATCTCATTAGTGATTTTCCTTACTGTCTGCCATACATTTGTTATGATGTTTGTGTAAAGAATTTGGCATTTGATCAGTTTATTATTTTCTTATTTATATATTTTTTTAATCTCATCGCTTGTCTGCTTGATATTGTAATGGTTTCGTAAAGATAAATTTTGTCTTGGGAGTTACAGGGTCAAGACAATTTCCTTTTTAGGATTCTCACATCAAAGATTTGCGATCCAAACCATGCTTAGCTGACACGACCTCGATCTAAATCTATAAAACACCCAACAGTGGCTATAAATAGAACGCGGAAAGTCTTGTGTTTACCTTGTCAATTTGTATCGTTCCACCTGCCTTTTTCGCGCGGCAGTATTCATGAGCTACTTTGTCAAAATTGTCCAATCAGGGAAAAGCCCGCATCCGAAATGAAGTAACTTTTTCCTTCATCGTCGCCCATATTGGATTGTGATCGCTCGTGATTATTTTTTTGGATAAGTAATTATCCTCTGAACTTGTTCGGTCGATGTACAAAGAGTGATTAGGATCGCCACGGTACGTCGGTGTATTTTATTGTTTACAAAATGAGTTTTAGTTATGAAGCGGAGAGAATCCATTAATGACTCATTCGCGTTTTAAAACCTCCCGATTTGAGTCATTGTCGCCTTTTTTATATACTTTTGAGTTATTTGTATTCGAAATATCCCTATGATGATGTAGATTTTGTTTAAGAAGCTACCGATTGCCTGACATCAGGAAGCCGCCAACATGAATCATTTTTGTAACAACAGAATTGTCATTCGCAGTCTACTCGTAACATACGACTGCTGTGTTGTAAACCTTCTCTAAAAGTCTTTCCAAATAAATAGATTTTGTCGTGCTTTATATTATCGGAGATCATTTACGAATTTCTTATCAAAAATTTGAGTACTTTATAAGCTTAAGGCGAAGATAAAGTCAAAACAAACGTTAACATCAAAGTTGTGTGAAGAAACATTACGGATAATTTAGAAAGCAGATAATTTGCATTTCTTTAGAAACTTATCTGAACCTTGTTGACTAATGTTTCTGTTGAAGGGGTCAATATCTTGATGTGCAGTAACGCCTCGTTGTCAGGAAATACGTCATGTGTATTTAGACTTCCGCTTTTTCGTGGAAAAGCTGAAATCACGAAACGCTTGTACTAGCGTGATAACATCCACGTTGGTCAATTATTTATCAAGTGCGTGCTTGGGAGAAGGAATTGTTCCGCTATATCATTTGAGTACGAGTAGTTGGCACGATGAAGCTTTCTTTATTACATGTGAAACTTTTTCATGACAAAAAGCCAAATCCCATTCTTAAAACGCGAACAAAAAGAGCCAAAACTAAAAGTAAGTCTAAACTTGCGTTACCTGCATGTGACAGTTAAGAGTGAAATTCCCGGGCTTCAATTTGACAATTTTAATGTTGAGAAGGTTAACCTTTACTGCTTGATTTTCAGGTAAAGAAGTTCTAACAAAACCCATTCCGAATAGCTGCGGCTCTATGGATACTGCTTCCAACGTCGAAGCTGAAACAAACGACTCTGCGAGTTCGATGAGTTTCAATGAGTTCGAAACGTAAGTTCTTGAGGGCAATTTATCACATGGCGGTTTCTTTTCATACTGAGCAGAATCTTTAATCTTTCAGATTTGCAGATGAGGTAAATGGCGATATTCCCGAAGTAGACTACCGAGGAAGAGTCAAAAGGTGTGATCTCGATGAGTTTGTTTAAGTTTCTTCCTTCACTGGTTGTTGACTCTCGGTCCAAAGCAAAGCGCGTCGCTAAAGCAAGGAAGGTCTCTTGTTAATTATGTTAAGCGCTCATTTTGTCTGCGAAACAGTCAGATTTTTGAACGCAAAGTTAGTAGTAAACTATGTATTTCAGGCTATTTAAACATAGATAAAGAGCAAAGAATTTTCCGTTTACCATTTTCGATTCTATGCACGCTTCAGAGCGTACATGATTACTTCCAGATTACGAGTGACGCATCGTTTTTTTTCCGTGTTGTTGCCAATCTGCCTCTTTGAAGTTCCTTTCTTCCGCTTTTTCTCTTCTCAGCGAGAAATTACCATCAGACGTGTACGAATCCTCCAATTCACTATCACAGGCAAGTGAAACGTAATTTTATTCGAAGCGTTCACTTCATGTTTTGTCTGAATTGATTAGTAAACCGGAAGTGAAGGTACAGGTGGAGTGATCGTGGTCCCAAAGTCAGCCGATGTGATGTCACGCAACCATCCGATCGGAGGCCAATAAAGGACGCGACGCTTATTCCGAGATCTCTTTCTAAATCCTCACAGAATGCGTCGACAGTGTTTGTTGAGTTGTAGAATTCTTTTCTCTAAAATTCCCCGTCGGCTGTGGCCGATCGATCCATAGGAATTTGTGGGTTTTTTGTTTACGAAATGGAATTATCGCGTGCCTAGTGCCTAGTTAAGGTTTCGAAAGATGGAGTGCGAAAGTGATCGTCCAGAAGTGACGCTCGTTAAGAGAGGAAAAGTCAACTTTGTCGAGAGATCAAAGGGCTTAAAAAGCTTAACACGAAAAATGCAATATGTGCCACTGATTTTTCAAGATACGCTGAAGTTTAGTTCATCGTCCTCTGGTGCAAAGGTAGGTTCGTATATGCATCGATGAGAAAGTTTTTGTATAGGAACGCAACTACAGGTCGAACAACAAATATTGACAGCAAATGATCATACTAATATGATAGGGCACTTTAATCTTAAAGCTCAGACTACATGGCACATACTGGAAATATAACTAGCGTTAAAACATATCTGCTTTTAGTCGTGAAATGGACCGATATCAAAGTATTTCCAGTGACAGAGGTGTTATAGTTTTAACAAACTTTGTTTTGGACCAAAAGGATGTTCATTGTTGCACAACTTTACAAGACGCCTTTTGAGGGAACCTAGTGCTAGCCATTAGCTCTAGGTTACGCAAATTAATTGTAACATATTTCTGCCTTTGTACTTATTTGGTCGGAGACATGTACATTGAAGCCACAATTTGTCGTATCCTCTGCCTCTGCTGTTAGGCCAGTATTATCCTGTATGCACGCTTTAATCACGTTTAATTAATTTTGTGGGAGGTGGCGGCTTGATCGTCTGATGTGCAACAACTCAGTTACAGCTGAAGAAGTTTTACATTTGGGCTGGCCTTTGTCTGTTCCAAAAATCATTTCGGATGCTTATGTCAGTTTGAGCTGTGAGAAATGGGACCTCGTGAATTGCGCAAAATCTTTAAACTCAGTGATGCAATATCATAAACTTGCCATTCTAATTTGGATAATTTATTCAAATTTTGTCAAATTCTTTCATTAAGCTGTCATTGTTCTTATATCAATAAACTTTTTATTACTGGAGGATACAAAGAATTCAAAGACTTAGGAGTCTAACTAGGCTACAAGATAGTGCTTTGCTAATTAGCAATAGTTCTAATGCATGCAAGGGAGTTCACCCTGAGTTAATTGAACATCGCTGTTCTCTTAGCGGAGAAGTCATATTGATTCTTTCTCCTCTTTTACTGATTTGAATGGGTTTCTAGGAAACTAAAGCCCAGTATTCTCTCTTTGTGTTGATTATTGAGGCAGTAAGATTATTCTATTTGGAAGTTTGATATCATTAACTAAACCCTTTAACTTCCATGAGTGACCAAAACAGAATTTCCCCATACAATATCAATATCTAGCAGACAAGCAATGAGAATAAAGAAAAATGTAAATTAGGGGATTATTAGTTGATCCAATACCAAATTCTCCAATTTAATATAGAAAAAAAAATTGAATGGCAGACAACAAGGAGTATTATTGATAAAGATATTGAGAGTGAAAGGGTCAAAGATCATTGTCTCTACAGTAGAGGGCTGCTGAGTAATTGTTAGTAGTAATTGTTTCAAAGGAGTCAATTCTTCCCTTCATTCAAGAGAGGGACAAAAACATAGTTACATATTGCTCATAAGAAGGAGAGTATTGGAGTTTAATGTCTTAACTTCTCTGGATATAGAAAGTAATGGTTAATTATAGAAATGTATATTTTCATTGTGAGAAAAAAAATTTCATTAAATGCATCTGCAAGAATCAATGTAGGATCTTAGCCACAAACCTTATTTCACAGCACCAGCTTAGAAAATTACAGGACATGGTATGTTGTTAAAAAAAGAGATGTTGAGAGCATCAGGCTAAAGAAAGACAAAACTCTGTCAGTGAGACTAGATTTATAATAATCAGCTTTGTTTTTCTTTTTCAATTTTTTACAGTCACAACTTCTCAAATCAGATAGGACACCAAACTTTATCAAGGTGAGCCAGCTTTGTACTGTTACTAATTTTAATAATTAGTTTGAAAGATAATTGAATAAATACAAATTTGGTGTTTATGATTTTTCAAAATTTCCTGATAATGTGTTTTAAGAATGTGAGTCAAAATTTTTTTTTGGTTCAATCTTCACTGTGACTTAGAAAGGTTACTTGTTTTTCTGTGCAATGTGGCTGTTTTGTTAATAACCTGTTGGAAAATGGTACAGTATAATTCAGTTATGTAACGGTGATAGATCTTTACAAATCTTCATGGCTCTTACAGAGTCTTAAATTCATGAAAAATGTACAGAAACTTTGAAAGTTACCAGTAAACTAGCTCAAGACCTAGAGAAATAAAAAATATTCAGTTTACATGTTGACAAATAATTACTAGCGTATAAATCTGGAGTTCTTTCTTTTTTCAAGCGGCAGCAAAATTTGCGTGCATTTTCTTGTGAATGAAATCTAAAGAAAATCACCAAATTTAAATAAATTATGACAAAAGGTCCAAGACCTAGAAAACCCTTAAAAACTGTTTTTTTGCTCAGGCCAGGCTACTTGGCACAGGACCTTGAAGGTGTTGAGAACTGAAAGTCATTATTAATAGTAGTCTTGAAAAGGTCTGGAAAAAGTCTTGAAGTTTGTACCCAAAATGAAGAATTAAAAATCATGAATCTTTGAAAAAAGTTTAAAAAATCTTCAGAAAATGTCTCTACAAAGATCCAAAGGTGTCTGTAAAGGTTCCTCAATTTCTACCCAGGACCCTACTAAGATATTGAAAGATTACAGTTTGCAATGTCTTGGAAAGAGTTTTAAGGTGTTTCTCCATCTAAAAATTATTTACTAATACTTGCTAGAATAATAACCACTTACCATAAAAGCTTTGTGCTCTGGAAATGTCAAATCTTTCAAGAACCATTCATTAATGCAACTTTCTTTATCTTAATGGCTGGCTTTAGAAGTTTTTAAATATTAACAAATTGCCAACAAAAAGACCCAAAATTATCATAAACAACAGTATTAAAAGTCATTTTAATGATTATGGTAATTGACACAGAACAAGTACAAATGTAAAGATGTTAATGTGTGACAAGAGAAGGACTTTAAGGTTGTTTATTGATAGAGGTATAAATAAATGGAGTATTCCTTGTGAAAGTCACTTCAAAATCATATATTTTTATTATTTTTTATTACCTGTAAGGTTATCTGTCCTATTCCATGATATAGATGTTTAAGTTAGACCACCATTTTTAAGTAATATGTTTCTGATAAAATGAATGGAAATATAGTTTTGTTTCCTACACAGTAAATAATCTGAGTGAATTTGAAGTCTCCACCCAGCCAGAATGCCAAAGCAGTTTTATTTAATTTTCAAATGTTCTGGCCACTCACTGAACACTGCTGTAAGTGCTAAGTGCTTTTATGTTCAGTTAGCTGTCAATATGTATTGTCTTCTTATATGTTGGAGTCACATACAATTTAACCTCAGGTAGAAGTTTAATTATTCCTATTAACATAGACTCTAAGTTCTCTTTGTCCCCAAGTCCTGGTAATAATTTAGTATGGTTATGACACAAAATATGAAAACTTGGGATCAGTATAAATATAAATTTTTTAAACTCAAAATTGAAATTTAACAGCAACATATACATTCACATTTTGTACCCCAACTGCATTTTAAGGTGTAATGTCTCTATGGATATTAGCCAAGAAGGTTATTGGATGTGATAAATTATTAAGTTGACACAGTGTGATATAATTGACAGGTGGTTTTGTTTTACAAAACAGGTAACCCCCAAAAGTAGAGAGAAAAATTAATTTATATTTTTATTTTGCTTGTTCTTGATGTCTTGGGCATGTGTAAATTCTTTGAAATGCTCTAAATGTGGCTGTACTGTTTGACTAGAAGGAAAAGGATTTGAAAGGGCAAATCTTAATCTCTTTCATGGTTTTTAATCCTAGTTAAGAATTTAATTCTGATATTATCTTAGATTTCCATGAATTTTTTTTTGTTCAAATGATTCATCTGCATTCTTGCCTGGCTTAAAAATATTGAACACTTGGATTTTGTACCTAACAGTTTACCTTCAGTTGAGAGTAACAAAAGTGTTTGTATTCATCTTCCCATGTGACAAGTCTAAACATTTAAGTTACGTTGTATTCATTCAAACCATCAGGAGTTCTATTGGGTTATTTTCTTTACATAAGACAATTTACTTTGGGATAAATGCTACTACCAATTGTATTCTTTCACCTGCCACTTGTTTGTAGCCAATCAGGAGCAACCTGTCATCTCTGTGGTCTGTTTCTGAACACTGGTTTATTTTAAGCCTTGAATTAATTATCTGCTTGTGAAATGATTCTGACCGGTTTGTTCCTCACTCGAACCAAGTCTGCATAATGTCTCATGCATTTCAATTAAAAGTGAGGACATACCGAAGGTCCTTTCCCAAATTACCATGAATGCAGGGAAACGAAAACTAAGGCGGCGGAATGTAGTATTTGGCCGATCTAAGGATGATAGTTTCCAAGTCACAAGCAAAGCACGAAGGAAAGGAGCTAACTCACAGAACAGATGGGTAAATTGACATCAACATTTCCTGTTTATGTAAAGCTTTTATTAAAACTCTAGAAGGCTTGAATTCCTAAACTAATGACTTACTTGTCAACTATTATAAGAATCTTCATTCTTAAACTACAAGCTGCAGTTTTAAGTTAGTAAAATTTCAAAATTATAGCAACCTACTTCTGCATGGTTTCCTGAGTTCACATGTGAATGAACTGTCAGATGGCAGTCATCCAGCCAAGATTTTCTGCAAAAATAACAAATAGGTGGCTTACAGAACTCGAACCAAAAAAAAAATTTATATCTCAGAGCATGTTTCATGGTTTTCGAAAATATTCTTCAACTCAAAAATTTTAAAAGACACAGACTGAGTGTTATTTATTTGTGAAATGGGTAAAACTTTTATTTCAACCCTCAGAATTTTTGGCTAATTTGTGGCTCAGTATTTTGTCCTTAATACCTTTAGAATTGGGACTGCATTATATTCTCAGAATTGCAGGAAACCCATTTTGAGAATGCTTGGTTTGGAAATCAATTCTGATGGCTTGTAGTGTATAAATTATTGATTCAAAAGGAATAGCCACGATGGGGTAAATGCTAGTGTCCAAGATATGAAAGTTTTCTTAAACTGAGCATTTTGATCTAATCTTTGAATTCAAAGTCCTTTAGCACTTCATATCTATTTCTGGTGATAGATATATGCTGGGCAGTATGGCTCTAGTCAGCTTATTCAAACAAAATTCTATGGTGAGACATTTACCATACAGTATTTATGCACACATCAATACATATTATACATTTTACATTTTTGTGAAGACCGGTGTTATACACTAACCTAAATTAGGTTAATGTTTAAATTTATTTTAATGATAATAGAGTTGTGAAGTTTTCCCAAAGGTTTTTACAAACCGACAAGTTGAAATTGAAAGTTTGCCCTGAAACTGTATATCAGAGGTTCTTTGTGGTATTAAAAATATTTTGAGGGATATTTACCTGTCATTCTTTTGTAAACACAGAGTTTCATCTGTCGATAACTTTTATTAATCATTGCTTAGATTTAACTTGTCAATGCTAAAACACCTGATGTTGATGTCTAGCCTTAGTGTTGTAGTCCATTTGAATTTGAATACTAATTTTAATTGGCCCCGATACAATTCATTTCCAAAAAGTGCCAAAATTGAACAGCTGTTGCTATTTTTTGTATTAACATAGCTGTGCTACTGCCTAACCATAAAGCAAAAAATTATGGTGGCACTGCATTTTATATAACAAAACTTCTTGTTCACATATGATGGTCTGACAGCTCTCTGCGCTTAGAAATTTGTTATTATTTGAAACTCACAGGACCTGTTAGTAGGACAAATAGTGGCTTTTATGATATGGGATGGTTAAAAACAGTATGAAAGTTGTTGGGCTAGTTCAGAAAATGTTTTAAATCAGGGTGATATGTGGCATATGATTTTTGACTATGATAGTTATATTATTTTAATAGTAAATAACGTGAAACTAAGCAAATAAGTGGCATATTCTGATAATCATTTAAGCAAATAATCATACTTAGTAAGACAACCTTTTGAATGCCAGGATTTAATAAATTTAGGTGTTGATTTGTCACTTTTTGGGAGGTACACAATGGTGCTAAACTGGCACCAGTTCAGTTTTGACCTGTATTTTGTTGACACAGTTCACATTGATTCACAGTTTTTGTTTTTGGTTAATTTTTTTTTACTTGCAGTCTTTACTGTCAACACGGACTCCCTATGAAGAATTTCACCGTCTTTTTAAGAGTGTTCCAATGGACCAGTTCCCCATAAATGGTAAGTATATGAACTTACATTTAATAAAATAATATACATGCCAACATTGATGAGAAGGTTTGATGAAAAGTCCTTTTGATTCAAAAAACTTTTGAGTGTTGCACTCTTGATTATTTTATTTATTATAAGAGAATGTCTAGAAATTTTCATGGATTTTGTCATCTTGCCATTCTGTAGTGTCCACATTTTCTTCCAGTTTAACCCCCAAAAATTGTTTAACATGTAACATTCAGTTGTTCAACAATTTTAGATTATTATTTTTTGTTTGAGTTATGAAATTCTCTTCTTAGATTTTTCCTGTGCTCTAAGTCGTGAAATTCTACTCCAAGGAAGAATCTACATCACACAAGGATGGTTCTGTTTTTATTCAAATATATTTGGGTGGGAAACACAAGTAAGTTTAAAACCTTCATCCAGTATTGATTCCCTTTTATATCCTATTTTTACTTCTATTTTTGGTGTTTTTTCATATTATGATTAAAAGAATATTTAGAAGACTTGTAATTACTCCAGAGTAATTGCTGGTGATCATGGTAGGGCACAATCTCTGATTGGTTGAGTGTTATGTCATATCTTAATGCTATAATCATAGAGTTTTCAAGCCTTATTTCTGCTACAACTGCTTAAGTAGTGTTCATTACTGCAAAGATCGCTTTCATATTCATGTCTTTATCCACAGTTTACACTATGATTTTCATACGTTCACTGTCAGTTTTCATTTCATTCAAGAAATGAAGTAGGGGAGGAACGTTGTTAGTTGATTGGGAAATATAACTTTGATATCTAAATAAAGAAAAAGCTGAAGAATTCTGTTTAGCAGTGAGTGAATTATCGAATCTCTGAAGAACACCTTGAATGCCCTTGTGTTTGCTGACTTAGGTTCCCAATGCAGCACTCAGTTTCAAAAAAAATGAATGGACACCTAATAATTTTTTTTATATGTCTCTGAAGAAGAAAATAGTAATTATTATGAAAACTTTAGTTCTGTAGCTCTCAAATTGATATTTTACTAATGGCTTATAAACGTTACATAGAATATAACATTCTCAAGAAATGCTCAGCTGATTGGTCCCTCAAACTTTATTTCAGCATTATTTAACCCTTTATACCCTAACATCAGTATCCACATTCTTCGTGCTATCCTCTATACATTTCCTGTAGTACTGACAAGGAGAATTTGTTTAACAATCAAAGCTTCTTTGGTTGGCGATCATTTCCTTTATTCTCATGATCTTAATGAATGGTTCAGCTGTATGACTGTAAGGAGAAATTAGATGCTGGTCTCTCTCAGGGTTTAAAGGGGTTAATAACCATATTCAGTTAGCCAGGGGCAAATAATTGTTAGTATTATTAAGAAGGAAGAATTAAATGTATTGACTGTTTTTCATTGAATTTGTGTTCCTCATTTAATTTACAGGTAACAATAGATTGTACTAAAATTCAGTCCATAACTAGGGAGAAAACAGCTTATGTTGTACCCAATGCAATTCTTATCTGTACTGATGAGGAAAAGGTTAGCTCATTGCAAGTTGTTTTTGTTATTGGTATTAATTATGTGGTGTGATAATCTTAATAGTATTATAGCTTTGTTGTTAGCAAAGTTAGGGACTGCTTGTATGACAAACAGGTTCCATGTTGCCATGTGTCTGTTCAGTAATAGATCACAGATGATGTAAATATGTGGCTAGAACGAAAAGCAACACACCACCAGGTGCAGCCAGGTGTGTTGCTGACGTTTTTACCACAATTTGATGTCTTCTGTAATCTATTACTAACAGCACCTGTACAAACCTACAGCAACATGGAATCCATGTTTTATGTGATAAAACAAGCAAAAGGTTGTTATTGGTGAGGCCATATATACATGTTTCCTCCAATAGATCTTAACCCTTTACACCCTAAGATCAGTATGCACATTCTCTATACTGTTTTCCATGTATTTCCTAAGATGCTGACAAGGAGATTTAATTGCTTAACAATCAAGAGCTCTTGTATTTGTTGATCATTTCCATTGCTCTCATGAACTTAATGTATGATTCAGGGCTGATACTGTAAGGCGAAATAAATCACAAATTTACTCTGTAACTGAACTGTTTTTCACCTTTCGCAGCACTTCTTTTCATCGTTCTTATCCAGAGAAACTGTCTACAAACTCCTCCTTCAGGTGTGGGATGAAGTCAAAGCTAAGAATCAGGTTAGTACATGAGGTCACTTAACTTATTCCAGGTCTGATTGATTTCTGTTTTATACCTTTAGCTGGTTACTGGTAACTTGTATCAGTGATACTTATTTACAGTTATAATAGGTACTTTGAATGCTCCATCATCACCATGTAGCCATTATCATTTCTCTCTGATCTATGCCTTTTTAACTTACTGAATGGCCTGATGAAAGTGTGTTCATTGTTAGTAATTTCTTGTGAACAAAGAAGACTGATAAAAAAGAAATTTGAAATTTAGAGTTGTTACACATTACTAACAGCTAGTGCCTTGGTTGAAAAATAAAAGAAGTTTCTAATAAATAGTTGTGATCTATTGGTACTTGATGTTGTGAATTTGTTTCTTTAATTCAGAAAATGGATGAAGCTGATGGGGAGAATCAGGTGAGTAGTAGTTATCTTGAGAGTTCAAGATTTGATTTTTTGATTAAAACTGTTGGGCTTTCATCCATAGAGGGGTAATTACTTTAAGACTATTGCTTAATTACAATTTATCAAGATGCTGGATAGAAGTGCTTTAAGGCTCAGAGGAGGAATATTTGATAACTCAAATATATCATTACTCACAGTGAATACTTTTAAAATGATTTTACTGCAGCAGTTTGTGTGTTAAGTAATTAATATGTATTGTACACATGCTCACATGTGACCTATTCTCTCCCAGCAAACTGAAGCTGGTTCTCCGTCAGAAGATAAAGATGTGTGGGAAGATGAAGATGAAGATGAAGAACAGAATATAGAGGGAAACGATGGTACATTGATAGATGTTACCACCTTACTGATTCAATTATAATGTGTTTAACATGTTTAATGACTCTGTTAATGGTTGTGTTTTCAATGAAATATAAGTGCAATTAATCTGAGATGGACATTAATATTTCTGGTTTTTTTAGTCAATGTTTACAATTTGTAAGTTTTAATGCTCTGGAAATTCAATATGAGGAAACTTAATTGGTTTATATGAAACATTTGAAAATATTTTTAAATTTCAACTTTTCTTCCAGTCAATCAGCAACGTAGGACTATATGTACATGTTCTTGACTGTGTTTCTGTATAGGTTTTAGTTGAAGAACTGATATATTAGCCTTTGACCTCCGAGAAGTAATTAACATATAACTTCTCCCTATAACATCCATACATTATTCAGCAAACAGGTAATGAGAATATTCAAACTTATCTGGTAGAAGTTGTTATCTTGATCTGGCATCAATTGCAACTAATTTACAAGCCAGGGAATGTGTAGTAGTAGGTTAAGGAGTAAATCGATTTTAACTCTTCATATTAAACATATTTTGAGTTGCATAATTTTATTGCAGATCATGATCTTCACTTTACATTTATGTCATTTCATATGTAGATGAAGACCATGAGTGCAGTGCTGGTGGTCCTGGAGAACATGCTGGTCATTGCAAGAAATGTGAACAAGCTAGAAAAGCATCCTCTGAAAATTTATCAAGAATTAAAGATGTGGATGAGGAAGGAAAAATGGTGATGAGTAAAAGAGGTGGCCATATTTCACATCTGGGTGAAAAAAGCTCAGTTTCTAGATGTCAAGACCCTGCAAAAATTACTGGCTGTGGTAAGAGCAGCATTCATTTGATGTGTGTATTAATTATCAATTATTAAATAATAGTTTGTTAAACTCCAACAGCAGTTTCTAATTAAGATATGTTCAGTGATAGTTTTTGTTATTCATAGTTTGAAAACTTAATAAATAATTCATAACTAAGTAATTACAGCTTATTGCTGGAAAGTTTATTGTCATTTTTAATGTTTTGTAACTGTTATCATTGTAATATTTTGTAACTTTCTGTTAGTGGTATTTATCTGGTTGTTTGTTTGTAATTTGCCCTTTTTGTTCTATTGTTTACTTATGGTGTGTGTATTTATTGTATTTTGCTTATTTTTCAGCTGGTGCTGCAATGTTTTTAGCTTCAGTAGCTGAAACTGTTTACTCATACTTTCAAGTCAGCCTGCGTTTAGTCAGAAGGTGGGTGAAGGCACTGCAGTATTTAATGGACATGTGAATCTTATTTGTAAGTGTATAGAAGTTAAAAGTTACAATATTATGTATAGTTTGTAACAGTTTCCTTTGTATTTTAGAAGTATCTGAATGATACTTGTTCTGAAAATTTGACATAAGATAAAAGACAAGAGAAAATGCTCAGAATATTTAAACATTGTTAGCTGAGAGAAATGAAAGATTTTCTTGACCAATATCAAGAAATAACTGATATTAATGCCATAAAGTTTATTATATCATTATAAGGTTATTATTAAACTTTCTATCACTTTAATGTTTTTACCAAGTGGAAACATTACTTTTGCACACTGGTCAAACTTTGTCTTTGCAGACTTACAAGGGAACAGCTCTTTTACATAACTACTTGTTTTCTGTAAGTACCAAGAGTTTTTATCAAACTCCTTTGATGTAAGCAGCTCTCATTAAAGTTTCTTTAAATTTGTAAACCTCATGATTATAATGATAGTGGCAACAATGAAGGCAGTGATTATGTCAATGATCAGGTGAATGATGATGATAATGTTTGTTTGTTTTATCATGTTTTAGTGTCATTGAGACTTACATGTACAGTGAAAGATTGAATATATTTTAATTTTGTTTCAGAATAACATGTTTAATAATGTGCAGTTTATTCCTGCTTCAACGTATTTCCATATTGGAACCTAAAATCATGGCACAATTATCTTATCCTCCAGAAAAGATTCTTCTGTAAGTTGGATTGATAAAGGTTTTTATTGGTTTTGTAATTAGTTAATGTTGTTCTCATTTACCTAGAAACTTTATACTATATTCCTTGATAAGCATGGAATGCATACAACAATAGAACATTTGGATTGAGTGTTCTAGAAAAAACCAATTGATTAGTAAGTAATTGCAGCAGCCAATTAGAGTGAAGGAAAATATCACAAGGAACCAATCAGAACTCAAGTAAGAACAAGATTTACTTCATCAAGTGATCGTGCAAGAAACTTAAAGGCAATTAGTTTTAGTTTTGAGAGGGTACTATAGTAGGAGTTTTCCAGACCAATCACAGTGTAAAGTTAAAGAGATGAATTTGTTATTGTTATTAATAAATATCTTGATGGTAATTTTTTTTCCAGTCAAAAGTCAATGCATCAATTGTGGAAACTTCGTCAGGAAGTTTTTGATGCAGAAATAGTTAGGTGAGGATATTTCTGACTTTTCTCAGATTAAAACATTTATTCTACCCTAGCCATATACTACTCCAGCAACTGTGAGAAACAATGACTTCAAATTTTTAATTAAATTTCATTCCAAGATAAAACATTCCTGTTTTGAAGGCCAGATGTGAGCAGTTTCAAAATCAGTTTTATACAACCACAAAGTAATTTATGTCACATGATTGATGACTACATGGAGTAATGTTTTATTTTGTTTTACAGATTTAAAACAATTGTAGCAGCCAATTTGAATGCAATCACACAGGTATGTCACTTGTTCACTATCTAGATGATCTTTAAGTCTAACTTATTATGACCTGATATAATTATATGTAATGCTCCAAGGTGCAACCAGTTTGGTTGCATGGCAAGAAGAAAAAATATTTGTGTCTTATCTTGCAAGGAAAGTTGCCAATTTTGTGACCTGCAATGTCCTTTCTTCTTATGGCTAAAATTTTATTTCTGCATGGTGACCATTTTATCACTTTAGATTTCCAACTGGTCATTTTAATAACAATTAAGCCGAAAGCCCTAACAAGATCTTAAAATGATGAACAATCTATTTTAATGACCAAAGCATTTTTTTATTTTCCTGTAGGTGCGGCAAACACTCAAAATGTTGGAGGATGATCTTGATGCTCATATGAGTAGAAATTGTACTTTACTTGCAAACAATGTGTGTGTACAAATTTGAGAACAGGGACTTCCTCTTAAGCCTCAATTACAGAACACTGATGTCAAGTACTTTCATCATACATCATTGTCTACATAGAAAATCTGCAAATCTGAAACATCAACTACCCTCTCCAAAACTTTCAAGTAGCCTGAACTCAAGTTGCCTGTGTTCCAAAGTGCAACCAACTTGAAATGAATTTAAATTTAGGTGCTCTTTAAGACACATTTTCAAATTGGTTATTTATTATTGGCAAACGGTAGTTTTATGAGCAGTGTATTTATTCCATAAGTTTTATAGAAATATATAAATTGACAAGAAGTATTTTGTATTTAATGCATTTGAATGATGACGAAGAGGTAAATACTGAAAATAATTTTTACATAATATTCATTCTTAAATGACAGTGATATGAAGTGACTGAGGCAAAGCCTTATAAACTAGAAAAAAGGGAAGAAGTGGTAAAATTACATAATTTTCATCAGATTTATTTGAAAGAACAGTTGAAAACTATTGTCCATTCTATGGCAACAAGTACACTGAAACATTTGAAATGAGCCTTGACAGTGCAGGCATTGTCATTTCTCAGCTAAAGCAGCCAAGCTGCTGGAGTTTTCAAGGGTGAATATTTTCAAAAAGTGTACAGTTTGGTAAAGTTAGGGTTTTTCTTGATATCAAGTCATGGGAAATCAGCTTGGGTTAGGGAATTGTTCATTACACGGCAATTTTTATGATCATCATGTATGTTTAACAAGGAAATTGTATTTCTATCATCAAAACACAGTGTAAGGAAATGCACAAAGTAGATTCAATGAATTTTAATTAATGGGTCAGTTACTGTACGTATTTTAGTCAAAGGGGCAGAAAAGATGCAGATCTAATAGGAAATGGTAAGTTTTAAGATATAATTTAGATATAATGCAATTTGATAGGGAATATTTGAAAGAATAAAAACAATGAACTTAAAGTGTTATGTACTTACACTGTCTGAATTCTGTGAACCCTTTAACTCCCAAGATCTCATTAGTAATTCTCCTTACTGTCTGCCATACAGTTCTTGTGACATTAGTTTTGAGAATTTGGTGTTGGATCAACTAATAATCCTCTGATATTTTTCTTTATTCTCATCACTGGTCTGCTTGATAGATTACCCCTGAATTACACGTTAAGGTCACCAGAACAAAGGAAATGATCTTGATTATCAAACAAATTGTTACATATCGAGGACAATATGGTAAATATGCATTTATATAATAAGCTCAGTTATGCACGCATTCTGATTGGTTCTCACTTATGATCTATTGGAGGACAGATGTATAGATGACGTCATCATTAAAACTTTTTAAAATTCTTTATTATATAAAACAAATTGATTCCAAGTTGCCGTGCGTCTGTTCAATAACAGATCACAGAGGATGTCAAAATGTGGTAAGAACATCAGTGACACTCAGCTGTGCCTCGTCTGCCACTTTTTTGTTCTTACCACATTTTGACGTCATCTGTGATCTAATACTGAACAGACGCACGGCAACTTGGAATCTATTTGTTAAACTGATGTCAGGGTTACGGTAGGCCAATCATTTAAGAGTCCAGCATTTTTTGAACAGGTTCCTTCACTTTTCAGTTTCATTCGTTGAAAAATGGTGGATGGATACACATCAAACAACCTCTCCTGTTTATCTCCTCTACTTTTGAAGCAGCACTATTAACAAACGAAATGCATGTAATAGGCTTCTTTTCAATTCAGGGGAGAATGGAAATTGGTTAAATTTGCCCATCCCTTTGCTTGATTTTATTTACCAGCTTTGAAGAGGTGAACATTGCTTCTTCTGGTATTAATGACTTAAGAGCATGAACTCAGAGTCCCAATGCTAAGCTGAAGCCAAAACAACATGCATCCTCCCCTTGAGTGCATTAAGATGGTATTTAAAAACTCCCCTACTTCCAAAGGGAGGGAGGTTACTCCTCTGAAAAGCTTTATAGTTTTTTTATGAGGGGCATCCCACCTACCAGTTATTGTAAGTTTGTGTTAAATCCCGAGTGCACAAAAGTAAAAATTATCAGAACCATTCATTTCCATAATGCGGTATTATTTTAAGTGCTGATTCTACCTGACATGAGGTCCAAATTTAGAGACCCCTATGGCATTAATGCCAAAAAATGTACAGGTTCACAACACTGATTAAATACTCTAATGTTTTTTGTTTTTTACGCTGTCAATAAGACATGTTATTGGTAGTTTTACTTTCATTGGTCAAACTTCCTATTGTAAGTAACAGACAACAAGTATCAAGCATTTATTTCATATTAGTTTAATGTCCCAAGTGTTTCACACCACTAAATGAATACTGGTAATTGAAAAATGGATATCTAATGCATATAAAGTCACTCATAGACACTAGCTTACATACAAAAATGAATACTAAATTCAGAGTTTGGATGTTCTAAACTCATTTTGCACTTAATCTGGTTTGTGTGTTTGCTACCAACTACCCAATTCTTTTAAGAAACAAAGTCAAGTCATTGCTTGGCAAAACCATCTTTAAAGGCCTTTTTCAGTAAAGTTATGCACAATAAATAAACATCGAATTTGTGAAATGTCAAGAAGGCTCAAATATAACTCTGGAAAAAAAACATTCACAGCTTAAAATGGCCCCTTTTTTAAAGGAGTCTCAAGGTCTAATGATAGTCCAAACCTATAACCAACCAGTCTTATGAATTTCTGCAGAAGTTACTGGTGGATTTCTACCATTCTGCTAATTTTTCAAGTTATATGCCTTAGGTAAGTTACTATGCCCATGAATTTATCTTATTCTGAATGCAAGAAATATCCAATGAAATAATATTCCTTTGATAAAAATTTACAAAGTTTTACCAGCAGAATAAGTTAATTGTTAGAAAACAATGAAATTACAAAAACCAAAGACAATTCCTGTCTATGATATAGTTATGTATTTATTTGTCACAAATAGAGGTCAATTTGAATAAATTTATAGCTAGGCATTATAATACAACATAGTTTTCCTCCTTTACAGAGATTCCTCACAAAAAAAGATAAAAAAAGGAACTGGAAACATAGTAAAATAGAGAAATTAAATGTTAAAAAACTCCTGTAAATCTGCTACATTCTTTTTTCTCTGGTCCTATTTACAGCACTTCCCAAATTCAAATCGGAATACATTATTCTTAACTTACACCCAAACCAAAAAAACCCAGAAAAAGAAATGATCTTTGTATTTCTCAAAAGTTGACCAAATGTTGATTGCTAGAGGATGCAAACAGCTCTACCTTAAAGTTGAGATGTTTTACATCATTAATGCTTAGTCCACAGCTTTTGCAGTTCCAAATTAGCAATCAATCCTTAGTCAACCATAAATAGTGACATAAAGACTATTTACAATAGTAATAGTGCTATTCTTCAGTTCAAAGTACTCAAAAAGAGCATTAGACAAAGAACATGGAATAACAATCACTCAATTCAAGAAGAAAAACTTCAAGCAATATATACAGCATAATTTTTTGGTGATTTTGCACATCAATAATTTCTACATTAAAACAAAAAAGGTCCTATGGATGACAAACCGACTGGTGATTTAAGAAATCTTGTCACAATTTTCCTATAAATTGATGATCATATTTCAGACAAACTACATCTACTTCCCTATCTTTTCAACTAATACCATAAGAGAAGAAACTTATATTTTTAACCTCAAATTTTGTATCGAGCTTAGACATACTGAACTTCAAAGATGTTTTCTCTGTGCTATATACAATTTGTTCTAATTCCCTGGAAAAACCACACTTGCCCTATACAAATAAAATAGGTTAGCCTAAATGTGTTACCCAAACAACCATATGCATTCTTAATTTCATAAAATTGTCCATAGCCTCAATAAATTACATCCTCTGGGTAAATACACTAAGCAACTGCTATTATGGGCCTGCCACGTCCAAAGCCTGCATGGAAGCCTCTGGTACCATCAGGACCTTTAGGGAGTCTTTGGACTCCCTCCAACTGAATCATCCTATGTCGTGGACTAGTAGAGTCAACCAGTGGGCTGGATTTTTGAGAATGGCTGCTGTTTGGTGATCCAAACTTGCGGCGCTGAGACCATGGGCTGTTAGGAGTGCTGTTAGGAGCACTGTTACTTCCTTCCTTGACAGAAATGTTGGCAAGCTTCCTGGGAAGTTCTGGACTACTCTGTGGTGATCGGCGGGCACCTATGCCCAGGGTTCGTGGGCTGGTAGTGGGTGATCCTGCCCTCTCTGGTGTTGGACTTCCACCACTGTTATACCTGCGTCGACAGGTACTAAATGATGAGTAGGAGTTATCTGTATCTGAAGAACAAGAACTTGACAAGCTATCATCTGAGTTCTTGCCCATTAGCTCTTGCACACGTTTATCTTTCTTTCTGTTTCGGCGTTTCTTTTTAGAATCGTCGTGTTCCTCGTCTGAGTCTCGCCCACCGTCGCTTCCCCTTTCTTTGGATTTCGTCTTGGACTTTGATTTCTCCTTCTTGGCGCCATGTTTGCCAAGTTCTACCACTTTCATGCCGCCTTCCTTCGACAATTCACTACACGCACGGGCAGCTGCGGCCATCGTTTCGAAGGCTACAACCGCAGTTGTTTCCTTCTCGAGTTCCGGATGTTTGGCAAAGTAAGACTTTAAATCAGCAGGGATTGGTTTTCCTGGCCGAATGATGCGGATTAATTCAATCTCCCCGCATTTAGAGAAGATTTCGCTTACACCTTCCATTGTCGCGTTCTCTAATCTAGTGACAACAACAGTTCTCCCTGGATTACGTTCGAGAAGTTCTGAAGGAAGGGGTACATTTCTTCTCACCTTTGTCTTCTCTGAATTCAGCGAAAGCTCCTTTGATTTTTCCAGGGCTTCGGCGACCACTCTATAATCTTTTGTCAGCGTTTTTACCTTCTTGAACGACGTTATAAGCTTCAAGTTGACGTAACCTTCTTTGTTACGACGGACATGCTTGAGCAAAAAGGCATCTTTAGCAAGATTATCGTCGCCTAAGTAAAACTCGACTTGGGACACAATTTTCTCCGCCAGTTCATCGCTAGGAGGTTGGAAAGGTTCAGTTCCATCTTTACCATCGTTGTCGGAGTGGGAATCGACGGGAGAGCGCCGATATTTACGATCGACTTCATCTTCTGAATGCGACGAACCCGCTACGTCATGATCAGAACAAGCGGTGGAACTGACTTCTTGTCCGTTCAACAACAACTTTGGCGAAGCTTCAACTTTCTCTGCGTTTTTCCCTTGTAAACTTTCTTCCCTCTGATCGTCAGCCATCTTTAATAAAATGCAAAGAGGCAGATGGCCCGTCAGCTAAATCTCGCAACCCACTCACTACTTCGTGAAAATACAACTGATCGGAAACCGTTCCGCCGCCGTATTTATAATCCTCACGTGGCCCAAGTACGGATGACGTAAGAACGAACTATTCTTTCAGTTCCGGTTGTTACATGAAATGTTTCACATTTCAGACAAAATCTATCATACGGCTATTTTTACTTCTTCCTCCAAAAATAAATCGTTTCGATTTGCTCGTAAATAATTCAAACGTGTCGTTTATTCCAAACTGTTGTCTAATTACGGGGAAGAACAGCCATATTCAAAATATTTCGTACGTGTAAGTACTCACGGAACTCTCGAGATATTTTAGACGTGCACGTTGCATTGGACACGTTTCAATAAAGATGTCAGCCGGTGTCATGTTATGTACTTCGAGTCACGACTACGTTTGCTGATAAAAACTGAAAAGAAGTATTCCAAAATTATCACATATTCCAGCTTTCGTCACTAAAATACATTTGAAGAAAAATCCGTCAGAAAACACGTCATTACGATGTCATTTTACTGAAAGACTCCTAAACAAATCGTAAGATGCTATAGCAATTCTGAAAGAGGATTACACCATAAAATACTTTGATCAACATGATACAAAGTTCGTCAAATAATACACTTTGCAGCGTGACATCACGTCTATATCACAAAAACCCACAATATTATTAATAAATCGTAGTATTGAGCTTTGTGCCCTTGGCTTCGCGGCTTTTTAAAACGTATTTTGAAAGTTTTTGATAGATATTATTTTTTGTTTTGCTTTCCCCCGCGCGGTTGAGTGCATATTGCCCCCCGAGTGACTCTCATGTATGAACCGCTAAAATTCCTTTTATTTGTTTGCAATATCTATGAATGACAACTTAGAAGAAACTATATTTCCGTTCGTTCAACAAAATTTTCACTGTGTATTTGTTATCATATTTTTAAGAGAGACCAGCCAAAAACTCTCATGATTGATAATGATTTGAAACGGCTAAGAACTTCCCGAAGCGGAAATAGGAATCGAGTGGATCTATTTGGAGTTGAAGAAAAGGAAAGCTCCCGATTTATTGGTGGGGAGTCGAACTGTTTCTATTACTTCATCCTCTCTTTCAGTCACTGATTGGTTTTCACATTATGTTTCACACTATGCTTTATTTATAAATGTTTTTATCTTTATCAAATATTAGACAGTTGATTGTCATCTACAAAGTAGATTGACCAACTCATCAGAAATAATCAAGCCTCAAAGAAAAATGATCGTGATATTTTCAGCATTCCGCTTTTACTCGAAAAAAAAAAGAGTCCTTAAATCAGATTTTTACGTCCGTAGCTTATGTATTATTTTAGCTTCTATTTGTACGCTTGGTGTAAATCTATTACAGGAGTGTCTCATTTTAAATCATAACATATCTATCCTTCTTTATCTACATTTTTTGGAGTTGTATACAAACGTGCGCAATTTTTAGTTGTTTCTGTTCCCGTACTTAGGGGAAATGTTTCTAAAACGGATTTTCCCCTCTTATCCGTTACCCAAAAGAAAATTTCAGTTTCTGTTTCACGGGAAGGAAGATTTTTATTATTCGAGGATGTTATCCGAGTTCTGAAACAGAACTGGCAGATTTTTTATTAGATATTATTCTTTAATATTCCAAGTGGAAAGAAACTAATAATATCAAAATGTTTGATTTGTTGATGGAAAACGACCTTTAAGGGTAGTTTCAGCAAGTCAGGATCATCCCGATTAGTGTTACTAAAGTATAACCGGTTTCTGCTTCCTTAAGTGAGAAAGGAAGGACATTTGAGCGTGCGTTTGCCCTTCCTTACAGCAATGTGGAAACAGTTACAGTGGGCAATTAACGGGAAACGTGACCTTATCACAAAAATACGCAGGGCAGGTATGCTTATAACAAAAACTTCCGTGAATATTTACGAGTTATACGTGTCTGTTCGGCTTCGCTGAAGCGAAACGTGTACTCATTCTTCTTCCATCGTTACGGAAACAAACAGATGGACGTGAAACTTCCTTAAAAATGATAGACTTGAACTATTGGAATCTTGCAGGACATCGTAGAAAAACGGTTAGGTGCTCATGTGGAAGTTTTAATCAGCTTCACCAAAACATTACCGGTAAAGTTTATTCAAAAACTACCGGTGTTCCTTTGAAAAAAAACTTCTAAATTGATATTTTTGTTCAAGTCCGACAAATTTCACACGAACAAAGAAACTTCCTCACACATGCATGTTGCGTGGAGGGAGGTGGGTATTTCATTGGGTTATTTTCCTTAAACTTAATTGTAGAGTTCCGTTTGTTATGGCGAGGTTTTCTTTGATCTTACACATCGCGATTCCACGTGAATAAAAAAATTTTAACAAAAAGTGAGTTTTATTGATCAAATTTTAATCAAAATTCGGTTATTTTGGGACGATAAGCACGAGGTTTTGTTCTTTCCTAAGCTTTTACAATGTAGATTACGGAAGTTGTTTAAGTAATTACATCCCTGTTGTCATAACTTATGAGATAAAGCGTATTGTGTTCTGAATGCATGTCCTGCCTTTAATTGGAAGTTGTTGTGTGTTGCCAAAAATGTGTTTATTTGATATGGCTCACTGAGTTTATGGACAGGAATGAAATATTCCAGTCGAGAAATAAAGCTCAAAGTTACGAAATTTCATATCATCCTTAAATCTTGCAATTCATTGTTCTGAACCAGTTTCTCTCTCGATCAAAACAAATAAAGGTTTTCGTCCATGATAAGCAACGTTTTACATTCAGATTCTCGCTTGATCTTTCTTATTCGTTGTGAAGAAACAATCAAGGTAATGTAGCGTATATTAAACACGCACAGAATGAAAAGTGAAGGTCGCATCTAGCAAAGCCATTAAATATAGTAGGTTGAGAACCACACCGCTGCTGAAATAACTTTAATAACAGTAGTTAGCGCAAGGACACGCTCAAAATTGTTATTTTCACCATAAGATCTGATTAAGATACCCGTAATATTTTGTTTGCTTGACAGTAGTGTTTTATTTTTAGCAATAAAGGAAAAGTAGGTAGAGGTATCGTATCCTGTTTTGATGTCCTCGTTTTTGTGGGCAGCTAAATCATAACGAGGGAATGCTTGGCTAGGGATTTGACCTTGGCCGTAAAGGAATGGGTAACAGACTAAAATAAATGTAGAGTAACTATGTCACTATGAACATCGCATAATTTTAGCTGACACAGGAAGTTTTGTAAGCAACGAGCAACGAAGTACAGTGAGCTTTGAGAACAACCCGAATATAATTACTTCCTCTCAAGGCATAACAAACTCTGTAATACGTTTGCTGTTTCGATTGCTCCAAGACTTGTTCGAAATCTGTCGGTTTGAAAGGTAGGCTGAAGAGTTCCTGGTAGCCCTAGGGATATTTACTTCAACCTCTGAAAAGAAACGAAACAGCTTCATTCAGATGTTGGAGACCATAGTTCTGTATTCCTAATTACGATAAATTTTAAGAAAAGGCCGAAAACAGAGAGTAAATCAAGAGACTATAAATAATCCAGTGAACACTGTCGATGCCAATCAAAACACTAATTTTTGTCTTGCTTTTTTCATCATTTTCTCAATATATAGATGCATCTTTTAGGTATATTTTGTTTGCCGCGCGCTTTTAACGGGAGGCTCTTGCGCGGGAGTCTAGGTGACCAAACCCTACGTTTCAACACTACATTTAATTGATCAGTTTTAAGTTTGCAATCCTGTTAGCAATCAGTTAGTAATTATATCTTTGGTAAATGTAAGGCATCTTTCAGTGATACTTTGGTAGCGCCCGTCGTTCTAATAAATATTGTTTTGAATTAATTATTTGAACTTTTCGATTTGACCATTCAATATATATTTATACTAATTGTTTTTTAGTATATTTTTGATTCCTGACTTCATATTTTACAATCTGGATATTTTGTCCATAGTTATGTCTAGCACAGTAATATGGGACAATTTAATAAAAGATAATTTTCTCCAACCCAACCCTCCATAAAGTGCAGTCTCACTCTCAGAGCCTCTGTTATCCTTATTTAGTGCAACAGGTGCTAGTTGAGGTAATGAAAGGGAACAAAGACTCAGGAAACAAGAGTGTCCCTCAGGGCTCCACGCAAACTCTGTTGAACACTTGCTGTTTGGAGAGCAGCAAGGCTTGTTCAAAATCTGTGAGTTTGAAAGATGGGCTGAAGAGTTCTTCAAATGGATATTTATTACATGTTCTGGACAGAAACGAAACAGCTTCATCCAGATGTTGTGGACCATAGTTGTGAATTCCTGATGATGATCAATGAAAAGAAAAAGGAAAATAGAGAGTGAGTCAAAAGGCCGTTGATAAACAAGTAGACATCTCACTGTAAGTTCAAGCATCCTTTGATACTTACCTTTAATAGTGACACACTTTCTTATGATCTGTTCACCAGTGATATCTAAATTGGAATTTGGATGTACCATACCAGCAAGCACATACAAACCCCCAGTGCGAAGGAGTCTTATTCCATCAGGTATCACTCCTGGGAATCCACAAACCTGCAAATAAATACACAACATCTCAGACTGCAATTTGATGAATTTTGAAAAACAATGCCTGGAATAATCCTCTATTATTTAAGACAACTAACTACAGTCAATAAGTTACCAAATGGATAAAACCTCTACACCCTAACATCGGTATGCAAGTTCTCCATACTAATCTTTAAACAATTCCTAAATAGGAGAACTTGTCAAACAATCAAGAGCTTCTTGAGTTTCTGATCATTTCTTTATTCTCATGAACTTAATGTTTGATTTAGGGGTGAAAATGTTGGGAGAAATTAGATGCTCATCACTCTTAGGGGTTGGAAGGGTTAGATTCCAAAAAGTGTAAACTGATTTAAAATGCATAACTTTCAGTATGAAGTAATAAAAGTTCCTCACTTCTATAACCACATCAACAGAGTTGTCACCAGGATCACTTGGAGGGCTCCCATCTATAAATTTGGAAATTATGTGGACTAGTAAGTCTCTCCTTATGTGAATTTGTTGTTAACACTGTGGAAGGTAAAATTTTAGTGGAAATGTCAAGAATAAATCCAAAAAGGGATTGATATGATGAGAAATATCATGCTATAACTTATTTATAATATACCTTTTGTTAATTAAATGGACTGCCCTTGGAAGGAGCTTAATCATCACAAAGCAATCAAATTATATCACATCACTTCATATTCACCTTTAACTTTGATCTAATGATTTTATCACCGACGCTTACATTGGATTTCCACAAGGAGAAATGTAAAAAAGCCTATCTTACCTGTTATGACAGGAATTCCACCAAACCTTTGAACTATTTCCAGTCTCTTGGGTTCAATATCAGAGCAGTAAACTTTCCTGAAGCCAGCTTCTTGAAGAAGCACACAGCCATAAATTCCTAAAAGGCCACACCCCTATAAAGTTAAAATTGAGCTGTACAGTCATCAAGTTGACAAATTTTGAGGTTTAAAATAAATTTTAAAATTTTTTTGAGAGTTTCAGAGCTGACATTACGAGTGTCAGCCCCTCCCTTAGAGCAAAAGATGAAGGGCTAACTCTAAAAACATCTGCTTTTAAACTCTTAACAGTGGCCAATTTAAGTTATCAACTCAGTTGACAATACCAAATTACCTTGTTATACTCTCTCACCCATGCAGCATCACAGTTTCTTTAAAAACTTAACCCCCCTTATTCAGTTGGATATATTACACAGTTTTACTGAATTGATTGAGCCATTAGAGCACTTTTTTTTTTGCATTGCATGCCTGTAAAATTTCATAACTGCTTACCTGAATTAAGGCAACTGTATCACGATGAGGATTTTCTCCTGTAAGTCCAGACACAACATTAACCATTGTTGCTAATGCACAATTAATGGTAGCAGCCATATTATCTCTGACATGACCAGGAATTTTTGCAACATGTGTTCCACTGTGTATGATAATATGGGATGCATAACAGCCATTAAGTTGTGATTCTTCTGTCATGATAGAGTGACCATACTGTAAAAACAAATGAGAGCCCAGAGTGAATCTAAGTAAAGAGAATTACTAATAAGATCTTGGGAGTGAAAGGGTTAATGATCACAACTGTCAAGTGTCTTTCTCAAGTGTGCCATGTAATGCCTCTAAACAAGAAATAACCTGAGCCCTTTAATTCTCAAGAGTGATTGAAATGTAACTTCTCCCTATAATATCCATACATTATCCAGCAAAAGATAATGAGAATTTTCAAACTTATCAGGTACAGGTTGTTTCTTCATTTAACACCAAATTCTCATAACTAAGTTACAGGGAAATGTATAGCAGCTGGAGGGGAGAATTAACAATCAGATCTTGGGAGTTAAAGGGTTAATTGTTTTATCTGAATTCCAGTTTGACATTCATTAGGCTCTGACATACTCACTAGGACTGAGGGTATAAATGTTCACCTAGCCCTCATCCAGATCTCTAATGCCCCCTTTTCTTGAAACAATTTATTCATTCCATTGATACCTTGAACAAAGAAGTGCATTTCTGCTGAAGTCCTTCCCTGCAGTTTTCACATTTGTTGCAACAGTTGATGACGTGAAATGTTATTCTGTCTCCTTTTTCAATGTCAGTATCTGGACGCAGATGATTGATTACTTCTACAACACCTTCATGTCCAAGAATGCTAAAATTTAATGACATCCCATGAGTATCTGTGAGAGGTGAATTAGTTGATGAAAAAAGGACTGTCTTGTCGTTAAAGTTACAAAATCTTCATCTTTAAAATATAAATATATTTGAGAATTCAAATAGCATGGACTGACTTGAGGTGCTTGTTACAAGAGGAGTTCACCTGTATAGGTTTATATAATCTTAAAAGTATGATTTCATTGGGTTGGTTATTAAAATGAAGTTTAGCTGTTGTCTAACAATGCCAGGGCCTAAACAATACTCAATTTAGCAGGACCTTTTATCTGAACATTTGTTTTTGTGAACACTGTCAAGAGAGCCAAAAGCCAACAGTAGAGGGACATTTCATTAATTATATCAACCCTCTTGTGGAGAAAGTCTGAGCCCACTGGTTGTGTAAAACAACAGTTTAGGTTAGACCTTGTGTAAATAACAGGTCCATAGTATTCAACAATGCATGTTTTTTTTTTATATCTTTTTTTTATATCTATATATTTATATATCACATATATTAGGGGGAAAAATTCTATCAAGTGAATTCATCCAAAATACATTTTACAAAGCAGATCTATAGAGGATGTGTGTTATGGTTATGGAGTGATATTATACTATCACAGTAGAACCCTCATTTTTTGGATCTACCCCTAAAATAAATTCCTCCTTTTTGTTTTCAATAACTGTTTTATTTGGCTAACAAATATTAGCTCATCTTCCTTGATACCTTAAACAGCCAGAATTAGGTAAGGTCATGGATTAGGTAAGGTAAGGTCATATACTTGCATGCACCTTAGTGACAGAAAGATAAATTTAATATTTATTTTGTTTTTCAAAGCATGCATCCCAGAATGGCCACTGGTAATCAAACAGATGCTTTGGGTTTTACTTGTTGCTCTTTGACTTTTGATTAAATTGTCTCCACAGAACAATTTGTTTCCTTTGACTAGACCTTTTGCTAAAAAGAGTTGGTCAATAGGACAGAAAAAAGAGAATAGAAAAACTGACTGAGAGAGCCTGAGTGCAGAGGAAACCCAGATGAGAGCATTTGCCTATTAATTGTTTTCCTGATCCAAACACACATTAAAAACATAAGTCTGAAAATTAGGTGTAATTCTTTCACAAACATGTATGTTGACAGTCCTGCCTTTAATGAAAAAACTTCCTTTGAAAATTTGAATTTGAAGGAAATTTACAATAATTTGCATATTTGCCCAGTACTTGTTCTGGGTGTGCACGTTGGAATCTTTAGAGCTAAGATACCTTCCCATATCAACCAGACCTCCTCCTCCACCTAAGGAACCATTTTCTTTATAACTTCAATAGACATACGGAAAGAAAAAGCGCCTTTCAAGCTTTCACCCCTTCCCCTTCCCCTCCCCCCACAAAAAAATGCTCTTAAGGAATGGGGGGTGGAAAAACCCAAAGATCCATTTATTCAATCAACAGTAACGTGCTATAAAATAGCATTTCAGGTTATACCTCGGCGTCTGCTCTTTTCTCTTTCCGCTAATTGTATGTAAATCCGATCCACATATTGTTGCCATACGGAGCTTTCCTAGGATTTCACCAGGTTTCAACTTTGGAATAGGAACTTCTTCATGAATCAAACATGGTTCAGCTTGGGTGCCTAGAAAAACAAGCCGGCGAGCTGTATTGCTCATGTGTGACATGGCCGAAATTTCGAAGACCAATTAACACCAGGAAGAATGCAAAACGAGTGGTCTGATGATTAAACGAAATCAACTGGGCAGACGCTTTCTGCATGAATTTTGGGGACTTGCAATACGAGGTCGAGGAGATCTGGTAACAAAATAGACGAATTTGGAGGTAGCCTGGGAACTAAGCAAGAACAAGATGGCTGATGCGTTAGCGCGACTTCTCTATCTTGCCAAAGATTTTGCCGTCGCAAATCTTTTTTAACGTGACTGTGGGTCATGAACAGCCATGGTAAGGCAAATAAGAAGAATTTTTCAGAATACCAAGCTGAAACCTAAAGCATCAGAGGTATTAACACAACATTTACGTCAAAGAGGACTGCCGAATTGGACTTCATACTTCGTCCGCTACAAGTCGGTGATGAATGACAACTTCGCAATGTCCCATTTTAACTGGCTCGTTGATGGACAAAACTACCATATTCTAAGAACAGGCTGTTTTCCTTTCATCAAATACCACTGCTCAAAAAGACCTTGGCAGGATCTGAAGCTCGAGAACAATATCCTCACGTTATTGAAAATTTTGAATTTAGGAATTCCTACTTTGGCTTATGGAATAGTGGCTTTCTTTCTAATAAAACATGAGGAGACAGTGAAAACTTTCAATGGGGACGTTAAGATTTACTTTTTAATGGAAGAGGAAAAAGATGCCATGTTTTGAGTAGAACTTGCTCAACAATAAACTTTTAACCGACATCCTGCAATGCAGAGCTTTATTTTTAGAAGTAATAGGCATAGTGGCATTATAATCGATGCAGAATGCTGGGGTAGAACACAAGTTAACGTTTTTACCGTTTATTACACCCATTTTGAAATCACTGGTGGTCCCTGTAATCTGATTGGCTCTAATTGGTGCGATTTATTCACAAATTGCACCATTTTTTTGCTTTATGAGTAGGCTACACTAAAAACAAAACAACCAATCAGACTTCAAGGCTTGTTTCACGTAACCGATCAAATTGCAGGAAGATGAAAGACATGAAGTGTCATGTGGCAAATTTTGCAACTTTTGTTTCCAAAACTCTTATTTTTTCCTCCCAAAAAATGGATTAATTTAATTTGAAACTGGCTCAGTATTGTAGTAACAAAATATTTGAAGTCCTGTATTTGGGCGATTTCAAAATGGATGTAATAAAGTGGTAATTGAACTCTGTGTTGTGCAATTTTGGTCTAAAATCATACTGGTGATTTCAAATTGAACTCGCGCTGCGCGCTCGTTCAATTTTGAAATCACGCGTATGATTTCAGCCCAAATTGCACTCCACTCAGTTCAATTACCATTATAAATCACCTAAAACGTGAGTGATTTTCAAGCTTTTTTATTTTCCACCAAATTCTTTAGTGTCAAGGGAGGAAGCTAAATAATGAATGATGAATAGAGGTATTAAACCTTTTGTACCCTAATAAATATTAATATTCTATTCGGCCATTCTTAGACGGTTGTTGTGTTTGAATATCCTGTCGGGTTGAGTTCGGGTCAATGTCAGATTATTTTCAATACTTTTTGGCTGTTTTCATCACTGTGAGGGCAAGTTGTCTGAGTCGAGTTTTAGAAATGCCCACCCCCTCGAATAGAGTTCATGAAACTGGACTTTCCAGCTGTTGAACCGCGGGTAAAAGCATATATTCACCATGAATTCTTCCCATCCCCTCGGTAGATTTGCCAAGAAATCTTCCACACCCTTACCTCCACGTTGATTATCGTTGCATCTCTCTCAGGAGGCCATGTCGATGAGAGCGGTAAATCGGCACAGATCCGGATACCATACACTCTATCAAGGACATTAGTCAAAGCCCTATTTTGATCAGTTAATAAGTGTCTCTTTCTTCGTTGCGAACTTAGATGTGAAGTTTAGTTCTTTTAATTCGACCTTTCAGCGCCACCACGCTGATGTAGAAGCTAAGTTAGCGTCCTTTTAAAGTAGTTTTCCCTTCGATATCTTGTGTTCTTTTCAACTTTGTACTCAGCTCGGTCGTTTCTTACCCAGACTGATAAAGTATGTTTTCCATGTTAAGCTTTAACTTGTGAACGAGGTGTCCATTTTTAAAGTGCGACCACCGAGTGTAGGGCCTGGAACGTTCATAAGAATGGGAGAAAAATATCACACATTGCGCTAGGCAATAACAATTTTTTTTCGTTAGTTTTCACAACATTTGATATGATAACAGTGCTTATTACGCCGACGGGGTTATCCTCAATCAATATTATTACTAGTTATAGTTCTCACTAGAGCTGCCCCCGCCCTACAGTACCATTTTCTTTTTTTTTTTTTTTGAGTTTGGCTTGTTTTTTACAGTTGTGTAATTTTTCTGTTATGCTGTTACGGAATTGCGGCTCAGTACTTTGGTGTTAGTAATTTTGCATCTCAAAATACTACAAGTGTACAAAATGTAGTTTTGGGAAGTGCTTGGGGTTTTTTTTTTTTGCTGTGTGGTTTAACTTAGGATTTGTTTGTTCTTCACGATCAAGAAGAAGCAGAATGTAGGGACTTGGGTGAGTTTTAACATTGGAATGTTATAGGTGGCATTGGAGAACAATTTATAGACAGCATTGAAGAACAATTTATTATTATATAGTTATTAGACACAAAATTATACCTTAAGAGGGCCTACATTCTCTCTTCTCCAGTCTTCCTCTATATTACACGGGGAGTCCTAAGGTGCCTCCTCGGGTTTTTGGCCCTCTGGGGCCAAAAACCCTGCGGGGGCAATTATTGATCACATGATTTTGTCTGTATTTTTCTAGCAATACTCTACTTACTCATGAGTCGTACGCAACAATCGACATCTGTTCACACACTCGAGCGTGAGGTATTTCGAATATATGTATATTAGGACGAGTAAGAATCGATCAGCGATTTGGGTACGAACCGACTGGGTATGAAGCGACCATGTGTACGAAACGAGCCGGAATACCCTCCAAAAGTTACCAAAGGCTAACGTTCAATTCTCAGCTACTTGTGAATATTACTCTGCCTCAGTTTTACTCGCCCGGAGATTTAGCCGTTCTTTTAACCGTCCCAAGAGTTATTTGTAGTCAGGTCTGCCCCTAATCTCGAAAAATTCGAATATATTATATACTTTTTACACGCTACCTCTCGTAAGGCGCGCGTGATAACGAATAGCAGGGTTACAAAGCTGATTATGACGTAACGTTTACCTTCCCGCGAAATTGGAAAGTAGTGTAAAACCCTAACAGTTACAACGGAGTGACAGATTTTATCATGGATCCTGAGGAAGTGAAAGTTGTTGGTAAGACATGGTTTCGCTGTTAAAACGTATCTCCAGTCATGGGCAATGTAAAAGATACTCACTTTTCTTTCGTAGTTTACGCAGCTCGAAATTTACAGCCAAGGAAAGGAGCAGGTACGTCGATGTGTCTTCCGTAATCAATGCGAGCCCTTTTCGCGAAGGTTTCCATGTTGTTAATTTAATATCGTGCTGTAATCTTTCAGGTGTATGTAATGCATCGGTTATTTTTGGCATTGGCAAGCAAAAATATCGCACAGAGGCAGTGCGAGATAACGATCCCACTTGGAATGAGGAAACTACAATGTGAGTGTAATGTTTTTTTTTTTTTTTCTTTAAAAATACGAATGTCGGGGGATTCATATCATCAACTTTGTGTTCATTTCTATTAAGGAGAAAATTATGATGGAATATTCGAAAAGTGGTCCTACAAATCAATAAAAACAGGAGCCATTAAGGTTATGGGCTCCTGATAAAAAGCAATACTTCTGTCTGAAATATAAGAACCGTCGTTTTTAATCGCGATTAAGTAGTCAAAATAAATAGTGCTAAAATAAATCGTGCTTTTCTTATGTAAATCAATAATGGAAGGTTTATGCTAAGCAAACAGTGCATTTTCACACCTTAACCAGTTTTTATCAAAGGGAATGAGTTACAAATTATAAATTTTTTTTGTAAATTTAAGCTCTGCATTTCTAAGTAACTGGCTTATTTTCAGTTTAGTGATTTATCCTTGCTGCAGTGCTAAGCGAGATCTTCGTATTTATCAGGAACTAGAATGGAGATTTATGGGACTGTATCTGCTTCTATTATCTATTCCTGTACTATTTGCGTTAATAAGAAACATCTGCCTTCAAATTTTGGTCTTTTAAGATTAGCGGACAGTGATTACGGATTTTTGTGATCCTTTGGAATTAATTATGGAGAGGATCGAGGATTCATTAGTAAAGCTGGATAGTAACATTCTCCAATTACTCCTAAGTTGAACTGGAGACGATTTTATTTCCAAATTTCCTCATAACAACTTGTGCTTGGGAAGATTCAATGACGTTCACCCCCCCCCCCCCCCAAAAAAAAAAAATACAAAAACAAAAACCAAAAAACAGTGGAAACCAAATTATTGACGCAACATATTTAAAATTTTGCAAGCAAGAAGGATACAAGAGCCACGAAAAAATTAAAGCTAAAGAACACGTTGATCGCCATTGGGTGACGTTACTTCATGCAAAATAGTTTTAGTGTTGATTTGTTGGAAAGGAGCGAGAGCGGGGGAGAGGGAGGGGGGAGATCGGCAAAGTTAGCTCTTTGGTTTAGCTGTCGCTCCTAAAACATATCCAAAGAAACGCGCCTCAATTTAATCAAGCGTTAAAGATAAGCACATCTTAGTTCTCCTCAGTTAGTTTATTTGCCAAATTGAATACAGTTTCTTTAAGTATATCCATATTTACTGACATCTAAGGTAAAAAAAAAACAGGAAAAAATTATCGAAGACAACACCATCTTTTCTGAAAACACGAATTGTATGTATATCTAGGAGATCATCTTTTTATTTTGTCTCTTCTCTCAGAAAAGTTTCCAAACCAGCTGCATTGATATTCACAGTGATGGATCGAGAAGACTCCCTTGGCACAGTCAGTTTGCCGCTTGCACAAATCCCCTCCGTGGCTCATCGTCGCCGATGGATTCCGTTGACGAGAAAAAATTCCCAAGCTATGGGCGACTTGTGCATCGATTGTTGGGTTCTTTCCTTCAAGAAGGCAGGGGAGGGAAGTAAATGGAATTCCATAATACCTTTAAAGGGTCGCAAAGGAGGAGGCGGGCGAGAACGCTCCAAACGAAGAGCCTCGATTGAAGCTGCTTCTATTTCTAAGAATGGATCAAGGTCGATCGAAAATTTATACTCCAAGCCTGAGCTTAAAGTTGACCGTAATTTGGATGATACAAACCCCTTTAAGGCTACTGAATCTGGATTGTCAAGTCCCAGTCTGTCTCGTAATTCATCGTCCAGTGCCACAAATTTAGCGCCCCTTTCTTTGTTCAAACCGCGTCTCGCCCCCACCTTAGGTCAGGTGCTGTCCGCCAGTCGTGCTCCGGAGATTACGGGACTCTCTCCAAAATCTGGTCCTTCGTCTGGAGGCACACGGATCACAGTGCGCGGTTGCAACCTGGGCACCTCAAAAGAAGATATAGCATATATAACTGTCTGTGGCTGTGATCTGTATTCCACACTTGAATACCACAGTCCAGCCAAGCTTGTGGTTGTAACGAAAGCTTGGAATGGCTCCGGACCTGTTGTGTTGCAGACTAAGTCTGGTGGACGTGGTACATCGACTCTCGATTTTAAATTTCAGGATAAAGCTTCAGGTGAATAGCCATTGATTTGGCTTATAATTGTTATTGTTGTTGTTTTTGAAAACTTAAATATGGCAAGGGATCGGCACACGATACCATGAAACACGTTTTGTACGAATGTACTGAAAATTCTTAAAATCCCTTTTACCAGGATACGCGCGCATAATAGGTGCCAGATGAAATCAGAAATTAAAACTTATTTTACTTCTCATGACACCAATGCTAATGACAAAGACCTTAACTAGGACAGAGAAGTTAATTTCGCAGAAGTCACAACTTTGACTTGTTCGTGGAAAACTCTCCAGGAGCTTATCAATATCAAAAGGAAACGTTTTCTTCTTTATCGCATTCTACGATCTCTTTAGTTACTTCGTTGGTTAGTGGAAGCTCTCTAAATTTCTTAGATTTTGCTGAATCAGCGACTTTCTCCTTCGTGTGAATTGATATTTTTGCCGCCACAAAATGAGTTAAATTTAGTTTTACTTCTTTCGCATTGTGTGGACAAATCGAACGATGCGAAAAATTAGCAACATTATCAAAAAAATTTGCGCAACTGCGCTCAATCGTTTACATTTCTGTGGTGAAATATATATTTTCGTAACCTCAAAATGGAATCTATGACGAATCCTCTTCCTAAGTGCTGAGCTTCAAAGTAACTGTATAATATTCAAAATGTAGATTGTGCGGTTAAATCACACATTGTTATGGCAACCAACTATGACATCACACCAGAAAACATTTTCAAGTTCACTGAAATAATTTCGTCCAAACTTCTTAAGAATCAGTAGTATACCTACTCAAAGAAATTTAAGTTCCGAAACAGGTCAGACATAAATCAAATTGTAAATTGTCGATTTTCACTTTTGAACGAAGAAAATAATTTAAAATGTGTTCAGTGTTGGACAAACTGATTCATTTTCTCGGCTTTTATACCTTGATCGATAGCGTCAAGCAAAGATTCAAGCAAGAAAGACAAAGCCTCAAGAGCTGACCTTTTAACAGAAATAACACACCTCAGAGAGGAAATTAATGGTAAGGTTATTCTCTACAATTGATACAGTAACCAATGGTCCTTGCATTGGACTTAAAGGAATTTCATTTATTAAACTATTTCAAAAGTCTCAATTGACAGATGTTTATTAAGTTTGGGTTAAAACATAAATTGCTCGAGTTTTCTATTTTTTTTTCAGATTTGACTGACGAGAATCGTTCAATGAAGAACTACATAGATAGACTAATGACGATTCTCATGGAAAAGTTTCCAGAAGTACTAGAAAATTTAGGTTCTTCTGTCCACTGAGTGTGTACAAGCCAGGAGAAAATAAAATATTTTTTCACTAAGAATATTTAAGCCTAGCCAAAATTATTTGTTAGCTGATCAGTGTTTTACTGATCGAACACACGATGCAGTTCATTTCCCGTTCTCGCAAAGTGAATAAAATCCCTTCTGCACTCCTAAGTTTAAATTAGATATCACGCTAATTTTTGAAAGGGAAATTGGTCTTCTTCATTTTCTTGCTCCAGCCATACTAATCAGTTGAAATTGATTAATAAATTTCAAAACATAATTTTCAATTGTTTCTTTCATTATCAAAAAGCTCATAGTATTGGCAGTCAGTAAACGTAACACTTCCAAAATATACTTGCGTAATTCTTCACCGATTCTCAAACGTTCGGTCTGTTACGAAAGATTATAATTAAACAGTTATCTATTTTTTTAAGACTAGCCACAAAAGCAAACTTTCTAAGTGTTTCTTCAGTACAGCGTCTTCCCTATTTGAAACATCCAACCAACTGTAGCTCAAAATTGCGTTATTGAACTTCTACTAAAAATTGGAGCCGGATATAATTAAATAAAATCAATTGATAATTTCCAATCCCTATGTGTAAAAAACCATTTGACAGGAGCACATCACTTCAGATTCTGCTGCTGATAGTTAAAAGAAGGCGTTTTTGACCGGTGACAACTTCACCATGACCACCCCTGAGGGATTTACTTTGGCACTAAAGAAATTGGTAAACTGACCCAAGTCTTTACGAGCAAACAAGTCTCTGACAGAGGCCGTCTTCGATGTCAATCCAATCTGTAGCGCAAAAAAAAAGAAAAAGAAAGGTGTAGTAATTTTTGACTCTGATATGTTACTGGCGACACTTTAATTTTAAACGATAGTGCTAAAACGATGCAATTGTTTCCTATTCTATGAGCAATCAACTCTTAAACAGCTCTTTTCCTTCATCCTTAAATTCTGCCCGTTACGCAAGTTACTTGGGCAGTAAGCCATCCAAGCGAACATCTTAAAGGGTTTCAGTGGAACAGCAAATATTTCAAAGCATGGTTGGCCTTTAGACGTACATGACTCAGGAAAAGAACTTCACAGTTAGATAATAAAATCCCACTATAAAATAGTAATGTCAATTCACACAAACCAGTTCAAAATCAGCTTTTATTTCCTGGACTGAGCCTGCGTTGCGATTAAACAGCACAGCAGCCACACTGCCATTAGACAAGGCACGTGACCACACTTCTAGATCTTTTTCAGCGAACTGTTGAGAAAAGCACAACAAAATAACTTAAGAGCAGAATACACGGTTAATTATTAGAAGAGTTGGGGTACAGGTCAGTTGGCAGAGAGATAAACCAATGACTTGAAGTCTTATTTACTCATGGCATCAAATCTAAGCAAAGCTGTTTTGAGAAGATTTTGGCAATTTCGAAAGTTTGGCCATTGATGTGGAAAGTGTTTTGTGTTATGATGGAATTAATGAAATAACTTTTGTCAGCGTACGCATTTCCACGTTCCCAAATTAATAGATTCCATGCGTTTATTCCGCAGTAGATCACGTTAAATAGTAAAAACGTGGCAAGAACAAAAAAGAGGCATACGAAGCGCTGTTGTGTGTGTCACTGATGTCATTACCGTATTTTGACGCTATCTATGATCTATTGCTGTAAAGACCCACAGTAACATGAAATCTTTTCGTTTAATAGTAAAAACAAAACATTGTCAACGGTGACGTCATCAATGCGTCTGTCCTCAAAATGCGAGTATGATTCAGCTTATCATATAACATAAAAAAGTATACCTACCACTCTTCTGCCCATTTTTCCCAGCTTGTCTTGATCAACAGCAATTACTTCTCTGATGGTTGTACATACAAGAGTAAAATAGAAATATTTACGACCTTTAAGCCAACAAGGAACTTAAACAGCTGTGCAGCTTGGCCAAAACGACTTTGATTTGATGAGGACGATCTCACCACGCGATAGGCTAAAACTCTCCTGTTGAACCCTGCACGTTAAGCGATGTAATGAATATACCTGTTTAGAAGAATGTCTGTGGCTTCCTTTGAGATATTCCTCAAATCATTGGACATGATAAGTGGCTGTACATCAGAATAAAGACACGTGATCAGTAAATTTGCATATTCAGGAAAAGAACGAGGGCGTGATGCAATTATGAGGTTGTCTTTCATGGTTTTGTGACATCTGAGATAAATAATCACTTCATTCTGTGGCGCACAAATACAATCTAAGACTGCATTCTCCTATATGTTCCAGAACATGGCACTTGCAGAGCGACGTTCCTTTCGAAAAGATTGATTATTCCGAACTTTCCTTTTTTCTTCAGAAGTCTTCGATGGTCTACAGAAAAAATATAGAAGTTATCAGAAAATCCTCGCGATCAGAACACTCTCTGGTTAGCAATCATACCCTTTTAACATGGAAATATTCGGAGCACATTGCTTCTCCACGGCCTAAAAATGCTTGACCAGCACACGGAAAAAAGGACTCAATCCTGGCTTTATCTGCTTCAACATATCTAATCATACGCACCATACACATCATGACAGTGAAAGAGGCTTAACTTACTGCGGCTAGGATTGACCAAAGTGCAAACTGTGCTTTAGATTGTTCGTAGTTTAGCCCAAAATCACCGATGACAAGCTGTAAAGGGAAATTAAAACAAAACTATTAAAAATGTATCAAGAGTGATTACCCGAATATCATTGATTTAGTTCTTAATCAAAGAAACTAAAGTTATCACAGCGACAAACCAGGACGAAGGACACTATCTTGATAGGCAACCAGTAGGAGAAGAAACATCTAATCTATGTTACATGCCATTGGTGAGAGCTCATAGTATAGGCAGTAAGTCCCCTTTTATAGCATGGAAAACGTGTGTGATCAAGGCGCGATCGCATTCAGTTTTGTCACTGATTGGTTGAGGATGTAGCGCGACTTTTCTAGACCAATCACAAAGTGAATTAAAGCAAAGCCAATGCGATTCTGAGTTGCGTTTAACAAACAAGTGGAAATGGCTCTAAGTAAGGTTGTTGTAGTGTTCAAGCTGGCTGGCTTAGCGTTTTACCATATCTGGGTCATTCCAGTGCCCAGGTCCCGCCGCTGCAACGAACGTGTCTTGGTTCTCGGCAAAATGATCCAAAATTCCTAGAACGCTATTCCACGAGTCCTGTTAATGAAGATTGAAAAAGTGATGCATAAAAAACACGGTATAGGTGTTGCCAACTCCAAGTAATATGCGCTACACACATTGCATTTCACTTAATACAATTACTATTACTACTGGTTTAAACAGAAACAGGATATAATAAGGCAGAATGAGAAGATGAGTAAATACCTTAAATAACAAATACATTTGAATAAATAAAGAAGAACGAACGGATCAACAAACTCTCCAACCTGTACATCTTGGTAATTTCTCCAGGTGTTGCAGTTTCTAGCAATAGCAGCATAGTCAGGCTGGAATAAAACGTATTTTCAGTTCAAGGAATGACTTTGGATGGTGTTATGAGGTTGAAATTTATCAAAACCATTCTTCAGTCAACTTATTCTAAACCTTTACTAGTTGATAAACTATCTTCCAATACTCAACAGAAAATTCTTGACAGTTGAAACAGATTCTTCTACTGAGAAAATTACCCCAAACATTCTAATACATGACATAAAGTAACCTATTTTGAAATACTCAAGGAGGAAGGTTCTTAGTGCACAAATGCTTGGGGGGAGGGGGAGGGGAGAGGAGGCAGGCAGGGATGTACCCTGGGAAAAGCTGGAAGAAGTGCCGCTGAAATGAGCCATTTTGGGCTTTAGCCCTTTAACTCCTAGAAGTGATTAACATGAAACTTCTCCCTATAATATCCATACATTACTCAGCAAACGGGTAATGAGAATATTCAAACTTATCAGGTAGAAGCTGCTATCTTGATCTAACACCACATTCTCATAACTAATTTACAAAGAAATGTGTAGCAGCTGGAGGGGAGAATTAACAATCAGATCTTGGGAGTTAAAGGTTAACACTAGGATTGATGATCTATTATTTTTCTAACCAGACAGCTACAGTGGTGAGCAAAGTTGAGATTCTCCATAAAATAGCATAAAATACCTAGCTTGCAGCAATTTTCTCTTAAAATAGTGTTTTTGTCATTTTTAGTCCAGTAAGTATAAAAATTTGTTAATCTAAGCACAAAATAACTTAATTAGTAATACTATTATTGTATCTGTAGTAACCTTTATTCCAGCTTTGGACTGGTAATCAGGCCATTCACAGCTGAGTAATATTGGGCGCCCTGTTGCATTTAGAGCTTGAGTAAATTTTGGATAGCCGACATCAAACAGAGCAGGGTCTGCGTAACAACCATCCACTTTGAGATAATCCACTTCCCAACTTGCAAATGTCTGAAAAGTATGATTATAATTGACAAGAAAGAAACAGTGGTACAAAAGGAATAACATGGTCAGTTACCCTCACAACTACGAACAAGGGAACCTTGTAATGCAAAGGTTATGGGTTGAAATGCTATTGAAGTTTCTAATTTTCAGTATTGGCCCAGGTTGTTTAAGGCTAGGTTAAGATAACCCAGGGTTAGTGTGAAATTTGATTTCAGGTATAAAAGCTTTAAAAGGAATTCGGTTCAAATATTTTTGCTTGCAATTTCATCATTGGATATTCTAAAAAGATTAGGGAAAATTCTCCCTTAAAAGGCTTTTGAACAAAGAAATTGAGAGGCCTAGAATAAAATTTAACCCTGGGTTAGCGCTAATCTGCCTTTGAACAACTGGGTCCTGTCAGATAAATTGGTGATTTTTACAGTGAGTATTCAGTGTGGATTTGTACCCAAACTTAACTCCCTGGCCTGGTGCAAAAGGAATTTCATCTGACACTTATTAAGTGTATATTTTCAAGCAGCAAAGAGATGGGTAGAAAGCAAAGTTATAAACCAGTTAATATTGTTTCACATCTAATTAGCTGAGCTAAATTTAGAAGAAATTCACTGAATATATAGCAGGAAGACTAAGGCATTGATTAGACTTAGAGACAGAGGGGTTGGCAGTCTGTCACACTGCCTGTAGGTTAAGCAACCCAAGAGGAAGTCAGCATCAGAGTCAGTATTTTCCTTGTACCTAGTAATGATCTTCTCTTGGTTATTAGACCATCAGCCAGTATCACTGATGACAGGTCTTTTTAGTAGTGCCTTTACTGGTATGATCATTCTATATGATCAGAAGTGAAGAATATTTTATCAACAGCTTACTTGTGCATCTTGTTCAATGTGATCAATGCTTCCAGGATAACCAGCACATGTTAAAAAGCCATAATCTGTTAGAGATCATAGAAATAAAGAACAGGGGTATTAATAAAAGATGATATTGAGAAAATGAATAAGCAAAATTTAATACTACAACACAGATAGCTCACCTTTAATACAAAAAATGTTATCTGTTCAGTTAGCATTAAAAATAAGTTGTTAAATCTGCTTTCAACTGATCACAGGAAGTAGTTACTTGAAAAGTGACTGATTCAGTCAAAAATACTAACATATTTACACTTTGACTTAAAATTTCAATCAGTAGATACTCACCAGCATACATTCCAAGTTTCAGTCTTTTACTGTGTAACTAATATAAAGTCATTAAAAAGGCAAATAAGAATTTTAACAAATTCAATATAGTGTCATGAAGGAAACAAAACAAACTTATTCTGACACAGGAAAGTCTATAAAGAAACAGTAAAATTTACAATAAAAAATTGGAGACATTCTTGCCTAGTTAATTAGCTTGTCAAATATTATTATCTGAAAAAGTAACACACCAGATCAGCAGGAGAGTTTTAAGTTAGTAACTCTTCATATTATAACAAGTAAGAGATACATTATCTTACATAATCTGCTAATGCTTTCATCCCACTTGGAAATCTTGTACTGTTTGGCTGTAGATTGCCAGAAGAATCACGCTTTTTGTTTGACCAACAATCCTGAAATATATGAAGTTAAATCCAACAAGGAAAAAATCATCACCATCATTGCTGTCATCATCATCATGGTTTTTAACCTCATTATTGTCATCAGCATCATTGTTGTCATTATAATGAAATGTTTACATCACATTGAGATTTCAAGAAATCAACGACAACAGTACATTGCAAGATATTTCAAGGTACTTACATCAATGCTAACATATTCATATCCAGCATCTCGATAACCATCTTCATCAAGATGATCTGCCATCTGCTTGATCAGATGTTCACTAAGACAGATCATAAAAAAAAGTATTTTCAGCTCCTGGTTAAATTTTAAACGAAAGCTCCCTCTAGAGTTTATAACTTTTCTGCTTGGAACTTTTCTGGTGACTTATGTTTGTACTGTAGGTGATGAAGATCTCAGGTGAGGTACAGACTCTATCTAGAAAATTATTTAAAAGAATCTGTGGGAATGAAGATTGTAAACTCATGATGGTCAATTTTTTCAAGCTGGCTATCTGTCTAGTAATAAAACAGATTGATATTCTTAGATTATAACCAATTAAGACTATTACGGGTACCCCACCCTGATCAACACCCTTTTCCTTCCCCCATCCCTCTCCTCCCATTCCCAGTCTTTGATCAAAAGGTAGCAATGAAAGGGGGAAGGGTCCTGATCTTATGTCACGCACAAATTTTAGAAAAATACACGCATCACTTGCACTTTAAACAGTATTTCATGCCTCAAGAATTGTAAAGGAAAAACTTCAAATCCCATCTTACCTTGGCTTCCTGTTTAATTTAAGCGCCGCTTATTAATTTTGGGCTTAATGACCTTCGTCACATGTCACCTGCAAACCTTTTGCCACCTTATGTCATTATTTCTAATTTGTACATGACGCTATGGGTGTTTTAAGTTGGTTATCCTCTAAAAAAAAAAAAAAAAAATATATATATATATATATATATTGCAAAAATATTTTTATGCATTCAGTTTTTATTGATCAACCCTAAACATTTAATCAGAGAGTGTGAGATACACTTCCGTAATTTATCTACCATTTCAGTTTGGTACTATGAGCAAATTGTCTTAAAACAACGAACTCACCTTATGCAGTTTTCTGGATCCTTGTTGCAATCGATGTTACATCTAAATCTTTCCCAGTCCATCCAGCCCACTGTGCAAATGAAGCAAAACCGAACAATGCATCTGTTACCGTGATTAATTATTTCAAGGGAAAAGAATATGACATCAGTGTATTCTGCAAGTCAGCAGAATTTAAACAGCCAACTTCTTTAACTTATAATTGAACTGAGTAACCGTACTAGGTGGTGTCAGAGCTAAGCCGTTATCCAAACCAAAAACTGCATCCTTGTTGGGGAATGTGACTAAAATAACCAGAGATACAGCCGCAAAAACCCAGTGACCATCCGCCATTTTCAGTTTCTGAGCTAGAAAATCACGAGATTGCTTGTTGCACAGCAATACCAGCCTGAGAGAGATCTTCCACTCTCCGCGCGAGGGAACAACTTGCGTTATCTTAACACTCGAGGGAAAATTAATCAGCAAGATAGTATCAATATTTTGTTGAAATCAGTCATTCCGGCAATAAAAATGTGACTTGTTTAAATTTTTTCCCTTTTTGGCTATAGACCGGAAAAAAAGTGATGTAAGGTAAGAAAACATTTCAAACGGATTTTTTCATAGCACTTTATTCGTTGCAATAATAAAATGAATCAGGAAACTGAAATCAAGAGATTCGTGATAGTAAATTATATCAACAACTGATTATGCAGCAACTCCTTTTATGACTTTCTTTTCCTTTTCCTCTTTTCTTTTTGAGTGATTTTCTTTTCTTTTCGCAGATTGGCGTCAGTCTCACCATGGCCACCCCACTAGGGTTCACTCTGGCTGTGAATGATTCGTTGTACATTCCTAGCTGCTGATGAGCAAACAGGTCACGTGCACAAGCACTTTTTGTTGAAATTCCGACCTGCGTTTGAATAGAAACAGTTGGCTTAGCACGTGTGATGACTGGGGTTGGGAACGTGGGAGGACGTACCCCAGGATTTTTTCTAAGCACCCTAGTTCACGAGAGGATTGAGTTAGTGAACATATTTTTTGTCGGGATATCGATTTGGTCACGGTAGGGGATGTTCCCTACGGAATGGTCGTCCTGTATCCTGATACCCCACTAATCAACAATCTTTGTTTCGACCCACTATAAAGATAAAGATAAAATAAAAATCATAAAGATAAATACAGAAGTAGATTAAATAAATAAGGGTGCAGGATATCCTGATACACCCACGAGGGCTTATTGTTAGGGGGGAATTCGTTTCGTAATAGGTCGGAAAATATTACATTATTTTAGGTGGGAGTGTACAGCGAGAGTGAAGATCTAAATTTAGTATTGGTGAAAATAAGCTATGATCAAAAAGGCGGCAAATTCTTGAAAGTACTTTCTCCATAAAAAGGATACACACTCGGCATATTTTTACCCAAAGAGAAGGCACGTATCACATACACTTGGGAAACATCATCGAAGGGATTGTGCAGGGTTTGTAAGGTGATCAAAGCTAAATTTGGTATTTCCTGGCAATAAGCTTCAGAAGAGGATAGAGGATGGATTCTTACGTCAGAGAACGAGGCTTCCACATCAGACGGTAGATCTGATCTCAGGCTAAGAAGGACCACAGCTACACTTCCGCAGTCTGACAAGGGTCGTACCCATACCTCCGTAAACGATTTTTTGTTCTATCGGAAGGAAAGTGAAGCTACTACGATCAGTCAACCCTTTAACTCCCTGGATCTCACAAGCAATTCTCCTCACTGTCTACCATATTCTTGTGCTGTTAGTTTCGAGAATTTGGTATAGGATCAACTAATAATCTCCTAATTAGTGTTAGTTTTTATTCTCATTAGTCGTCTGCTTGACATTTTTTTGTAAGAAGAAATCCTGTCTTGGTCACTCATGGAAGTTAAAAGTTTAACTATTAGAAGGATAGCAAACTTTGAGCTTAGTGATCAGCAGCTTTTGATATTGCTGCTAGAATCTGGCAGTATGCAAGATTAACGCTTGTGGCTTATAAACCCGATAAACAGCCTTTAGCTTAATGAGAATGTACCGATCCGACGGCGGTATAGGAAGTTCCCAAGGTTTGAATCCTCGTGGGTGACCCAGAATTTTTCGTTTGTCCCATGCTCTTCCAAAAAGATTATCAAAACCATTGTTCCAATTGATCATAGCAGCTTAGCATTTCAAGCAATTGTGTTAAAGGCATCTTTCCAGTGAAGAAGAAAGACATTGTAATTCTGTATGTTTTGAGGTCATAGACGCTTGAAAACGACTCGTCCAGACGTAGGCAACTTTCTGCTTAAAAATTACTGGTAATATTGAATCTCGCTTTACCTGAACCACTCGCTTGCCTTGTTTTCCGAGCTTGTCTTGGTTTACAGCGATTATTTCTCTATAAAATATATATATCAAATTTGGGCCTAATTGCATTAGGAGTAAAAAATGGGTTTATTGGAATGTGTGGTAAATTTTTTGTTGTTTAGTTTATTGGCGGATTCCTGGCTCTGTCTGCATTCCGTTCTGTCTCCATTCTTTTCTAACTCAAGTGACCAGTCGCCGATTCATAATGAGATATTCCCCTCCGCAGCAACAAAGAAGAACTTTACTAGGAAAGCACAAGGATATTTCTGGAAGCAATAAAACAGGTCTACATCGTTTTCGTTGACTCGTGGGCGTGTTAGCCTTTGAGAAGTAACAAAAATGATACCATGGCTTAGATGTTACAACGCAGAGAGCTTAATTTGTTAAAACAATGAAATGCTGAGTTTTGTAGTGCCAGTTACAGTGACAGTGCACGTGACTTACGTGTTCTGAAGAATTCCTCTGGATCTGGCATCAATGTCACGCAAGTCGTTGGACATAAGCAAGGGCTGATGACGAAAATCGTGTAAAGAATTGATTTGTCAACATGAATTGCTGTAGAAGAGACTCAGTTGAAAAAATTTTCCGGGGGGGTCTGACAATTATCTGGTTATAGAGTTAATCTATGAACCTCTATATGGTAGAGAAACGCGACTTGAAGAATTTACTTGCTTTTTATTTGAACAAATCTGCGATAGACTTTTTTAATTGATTTTTTTAGCTATTATTTTTATACTCTAAGGACTGAAATCAAGGGCTGCCTACCGTCACTGGGGATACTCACAGATGCCAATATGGCCCAAAGAGCAAACTGTAGCTTTGACTGTTCATAACTGAGACCAAAGTTTCCGATAATCAGCTGAAAGAGAGAACCGGAACATGTCACTCATGCAGGTTAAACAAGAAACACGATAGTTCTTATGCTCTAAATTAACTTACTGATGAAAAGCTCATGTTTTCTCGTGCCAGAGTATGGTATGGGTTGGGTTTGGCAGAATCTGGATCTCGTTTCATGGAGAATAAACTGATCATTACACCATTCACAAAAGAAAAGTCAAAACAATTTGTTTTATAACAACAGAATGGTTAGATTTTCAGGCACATGGATTGCGGTACGGTCAAAATATAGAAAATGTAGAAAAGTAAAGGGCAAATATGAAAAAGTGAACCATTTCTATGTCGATTTAAAGTCGTGTCTCTTTTGCAATTTTCTTATAGCTGAACTTGCAAAATAAAGATATAAATCTGCTGATGTCGCGTGGATCAAAGAGAGAAGTCTGGAGAGAGGATTGATGGTACAGGGAGACACACCGAGTGCGCATGCATTTCAGTGAGAGTCCACTGACCATATCAGGGTCGTTCCAGTTTCCACTGCCTGCCACAGGTATCATGTCATCTTGGTTGTCTCCATACCAACTGAAAATGTCTACCAAACTCTGAAATGAATCCTGCAATTTAAAAGCCGATAATTTTAAGTGCCCTGTGACATCAGTAACCATGATTTGAAGATCTAAGATTAAAATTCAGCCTATAAAGTTTTAAATTCGAAATATGTCTAATTCGATATATCCTACAGTAAGGAAGGAGAAATCCAACATGTATATTAACCCTTGTCCCCCCAAATCGCATAGAAAAGTGAATCATGGCGGTAATACGCGTTATTAATTTTACATTTACCTGTATATCACCATAATTTCTCCATAGATTGCAGTGTTTCGCGATCTTCTTGTAGTTGGGCTAAAAATTAATTTACAAAACACGCATTTCAAGTTTTGATCTTACGCCACAGCCCAGCACCCGAATAACATTATCACATTGGCTGTGATGTAGCATTAGAGATGATTAATGAAAGGAAAGTTATCATGAGCCTTTTTTCGATTTTGCATCCCTTTTTTTGGCTTTCACCATGATCAAACCCGTAAAACTTTCAGCCCCCATGCACGCTTTACAAAAACAAAATCAAAACGAAGACGAGCTAACGACCTTAGGTTGGTGCAAACCACTTTTTAAACAAAACTTGCATCGTTAGAAACAATGTTATACACACTTTCATGCCCATGAAGACTTGGTAAGCAGGCCAACTACATGAAAACACTATGGGGCGGCCTGTCTTATTCAGTGCCTTGGCAAACTTTGGGTATCCTTTGTCCATCTCTTTGGGGTTTGCATAACAACCATCTAACTTGAGGTAATCTACTCCCCAATCTGCAAATGTCTGAAAAGAAATACCAACTTAGAGTGACAATAAAATTATTTGCCCACTGTGAACGAGAAAAAAAAAAAGAGTGAATTTTAGAGTGCGATCTTTTCAACTGATGCAGAAACCTGTGCATCTTTCTTTATATGATGAATACTCCCTGGGTAGCCTGCGCATGTCTTGGTTCCATAATCTGAAATCATTCAAAGAAATCAGAAGGTTACAGACTGATCTGACGACAAGTCCGGAAAAACAGGAAGTTTCAAGATAAGTGAATTATAAAGGACCAAGGCCGGTACCTGCATAGATTCCTAACTTAAGTCCCCTTGCATGAACCTGAAAATATCATCAAAGTGTAAATCTGCATAAGCCTCGAGGAGGAATGACCTTCTTCGACAACAACTCCAATGAATATATCATGAAATCAGAAGAATCAGAGACAAGTGAGATGACGTAAAACATATTGCTCTACATACGTAATCTGCCAGCTTTTTAATTCCGTTTGGGAAACGTTTTGGATCCGCTTGCAGCCGACCGTCTTTAGTTCGATTCATATCTGTCCAGCAGTCCTAGGCGAACAGAAAGTAATTGAAGAGAGCACAAAGAAATGGAAATTAAGGTTATAAAGAAAACCTAAAATCTGAAAAATCAAGCATTAGGTGCAAAAGATAAATCGATAGAGTCAAGAGCGAAAACTAAAGTATGGGTGGTAATTGTTAATTAGCAGGTGGATTACTTACATCAATGCAGATATATTTATAGCCAACATTGCTGTAACCACCAAAGTACATTGCATCTGCCATTTCCATGTAAAGTCTTTCACTGCAGTCAGATCAATCAATCAATCAATAAATCGGTCTATTAATCAGTCAATAAAGCAATCAATTAATAATAATAATAATAATAATTAATCAATCAATCAGTCGATCTAATTTTGGTTTTTGTAAATAGGAATTATGGCGCATTTCAAGTAGTGAATGTAAGCTATCGTGCTCAATAGTCTCGATTCATTTGTTCAAAACATCTTGAGTTGCACGAGTTTTACCTAATGCAGTTTTTAGGATCCTTCTCGCAATCTGTAACACAGCGAAATCTCTCCCACGACATCCATCCCACTGGAATAAACATACACAAAAATTTCTCAATATTAATTTGATTTTGTGTCAAGAGAAGATAGTCTAAAGGTTCTTCTCGTTTGAATCTCAATTTCGGACAACAGGAACACAGATGACGTCAGAAAAATCATCTAACAATGATCGCTCCATGCATACTCAAATGCCTTACACAACGGAGAAACGTGATGTTAATTCAAACTGGCTAAGATGGAAGAGTACGCCATAAGTAACTATTTTCATAGTATACGAAGTAATTATCAAAGCTATTCAGCTCTTGCACTAAAAATCATGCATTCTTGACTCGATCAATGACTCGTGGGTGAGTTCAGTGAACTCTGGAATTTGGTGTGTAACTGGAGAACTATCAAGTATGCCTGTTGAAGAATGTCCTTCCCTGTGAAAAGGGAAGGATTCTTTGATACCGCGTTTTGTCATAAAAAAATTGTGATCTCATATGATAACTAAGATATTTTCTCTCATTAGGTTCAGTGTCAATCGACTGATACCGAGAAAAAAGGTTCATGCCCGTAAAAAACACGAATTCTCAGCCAGCGGTCTCCATAACACTTCTTAACCTCGTACCTAAGGTACTTCCCCCTCAAAAAGGGGAGGTGCCTTAGGGACAAGGTTGATGAGTTGTTGCTAGGTGATGACAAATTAGACCTTCGTTCGTTCTCACGGCTCTCCAACTATGTACCCTAATCAGCAAATTCAAAGGATCTAACATGAGCTTAACTGAAAATCTTTCTAAATCGCGAATTTTTTAAACGTACGCTAGCATTTCTCGCCTCGGTGAATACCATCGATATTCGCTTCGAAATAGTTTATTCAATCGGCTTTTATTTTGGTTCACTTTGTCGCTAAAAAGATTTTGCCTACCCGTATAAATCATGTCTTTTTTAAATACCAAAGATCAGCTTACAACAACAAATGTAGCGCGAGATGTGCATTTACTGAGATCAAATTATTATCTTGTTGTGAGTCAACCACGGAAAAACATGTTTTCTTCCATCAATATTTACTGATCTCTCGACAGGTCTAACAGGTACCAAACAGGGATAAAGAACGCATTGTCACCAAGTAAAATGGTAAAATAAATTATGAAATGAAATAATAAAGGGAGAATCGAATTTTACAAACATAGAAAAACAAGGTCATGATAGCAAGGTCGCGTAGACTGGGAAACCGAGGTAAAATGCAATAATTTTAGCAAACGATTGGCAGAATTTGAAAAAAATTATTCATGACCAGGTCTGAATTCTGCCTCGAGAAATATTGAATTGTTTATAATTTTTTGTGAAATTTAGTTTCTTTAGCAGTTGCAGGCTACAAAAACTAACTACTTACTTGGTGGAGTTATTGCAAGACCATTATTCAGCGAGTAAACTTGTTGTAAAATCGTCGAAAATAGACATAGGAACACTGCTTCGCTCAAAGCGGGCATTGCTTTTAAGAGCTGTTTTGTTACAAATGCTAGCGTTGTTTACTAAGAGCTAACGCACCGTGACCTCAGAACAAAATTATTGCTAAGCATTACCAGTAAATTAAATAACTTCACCCGTGTTTCCATAAAAAGGCTGATGCTTCTTCGTATTATTACTATTTTTTTTTGCTCGTTCGCGCACCTTCTAAGGTGAAAGAGCAAGAATCGCTGAGTGTCATTTACTACGCCGGTTTTTGTCATTTTTATCAAGCTAGTTGTCTTAAATGCATGCAGGCCTTTTACAGTCGATCATGGCAATATTTGATTAAATTAGTTGTTATAGCGACTGACTGTGACAGCGGGCTCATGACCTACGGGTCCTCGGGTCCGATTTTGTTGCTAAGGTTACTGGTGATCAATTGTGAAGTGGATCTTCATGATTTGTGGGAAGACGTCTGGGAAGTCACTGGACTCGATTCAGTCGGTTTTCCAAAAAGAAAATGAACCAGGGGAAAATCGTTTATGTCAGTTGTGGTTCCAGAAAATAAACTGCTCATTAAATTATCTATCATCTGATTAGCCAAGAAAACCCTCAAGCTAATTTGTCGCTAATGAAATCCTGTCAACCGTTGGCGGAGTTTCAGAGAAGCTAAATCAGTCGTATCTTTACAATCATGAAGACATGTTCTTCTGGCTGATGAATACATGTTCTGTTGGCTGATGCATATCTCTCTATCACCACAGTTGCAGGAGGTCTGTAACTGCATAGTACTGTAGATCTTATTTGTTCAGATGGTTGTATTACAGCTTGTTTGTGAAATTTTAAGTGAAATTTTGCAAAATAACGTCAAGACATACTGCATCCATTTTGCCCTGAAAATATTCAATTCATCGCTTTTGTAATGTGAGAGAGAGGGATCAAAACTGGAATACTCTGCGTTGTTGAAATCCTTAAGTATCAACATTAGGTTAGTGTCAGCGAAGATCTATTTATATCTCTGCACGATAAAATAAGGTTTCTTAATAATCTGGTTCTCAAACAGAAACGAAAATGGTTCTCCCTGAGAAACAGTTTGCATAGTTGGCAACTATGTGCTCAGATATATTGAGTTGTGTCGCTATTCCATGCAGAGGTGTTTTTGTCAAACTATCGTCCTGCACACATTCAACCGACCAACATGGTTCTTAGTTCAGTATTATTTTCAATATGAAGAGCGCTTTTAGTCACTTCATTGGATTTAGTTTCAAGAGAGTTTGCAAGAACGAACCTGACTCGCCAATTAGTTATATCAGGGAGGGGGTGGTGACTCTCACCAGTACATTCCTACCAGCGCTATTCAATTCGCCATAAGGCAATGCTATATAAAAGTAAGAGTTTGGTATAGAAAAAAAAGAAAAGAAAAGTAAAGCTATTGTCTGAGAGGATGACCGCTCCTAACTGGTCGAGTTAAGACCGAAAAAGTTGTTGGGGCTATTGTATGATGTGTCTTCCATGGCCAATATGTTCCTTGTTTAAAGAGGCTGTTCCGCCGGCCTTGGCATTATGCGCCGTTATAATTAAGATATGTGTATATGAAGTGCTTTAATGTAGGTTAAGTGGCACAGGTCGACTATTGTTCCTGTTTAAGAACAACACAAAACACAAATAGAAACACATGTTCATTAATTGGATTCATCAGTGAAATATGCATCATCGACCTACAGCTTTGTGGCTTTATTCGACCTGACACATTTGTCATATAGAACATTTCTCTCGATAACAACTATTTAACAGTCCCTAACTATATCATGCATTGCTTCTCCTTGCCGCTAATTCGGGCAACTAGCCGCTTGCTTGCGGGTGAATTGGTAATTTGACTCAGTCAAGCGTTGAAATCCAGTACGTCTGAACTTTTTTTCTCTTTCATTGTGTAGGCGGACAAAAGCGTCTTCATGTCAATACTAGGCCGCTGATTCGCGTGAAAACTGAGAAACTTGATTAATACGCTTCCAATATGCTTCGTAATACGGATAACCGTTCTTTAAGCATAAGGAAGTTCTAAACAAACCCTCTGTAGCTGTCTGTTGACACTAATAATCAACCTCGTTGGAATGATGACTGACAACGAGATTACAAACAAGACAAACAAATTAAGATCAGAATCAACGAAGTGAGTTCAGGAAAATTAAAATGCCATAAATCAGGCTTTTTCTCATCACAGAACGTCACACAGGGTCACAAATATCCGAAATCTATGAGAAACTAACGCACCTTTTATAATAACGATCATTTGTATCTTACATGTAAGGTCTCAAGTTGCGAGTACGATCGTGATAGTAATTTTAACATTCGAAACCCTATTACCCCGGTGGCTTTTACAGCTGAATGACAGTTATCAACTTAAGTAGTTTTTTATATTTCCATTCGCAATTTTAATTTTTTCATTAAGCACAGGTTTTTGTTTCACGCTTTCAACCAAAAGATAGATAGTTCCTTCAAAACGAAACCTGTAGTGCCATGCGAATGATCCATGGATAACTCTAAAAAATAATTATCCAAACTGTTTTTTGCAAGTTTAATCGTGAATCGTGCTATCCTTGCTATCCTCGCTATCCTCGCTATCCTCGACTCAGTTTAGACATATTAGTCAACTGAAGCACTTTAGAGCGAGTAATCAGAACAGTAGAGAAAATGATGAGCAAACAGTTCTCACATGTGTCTTCGAGAGCGCCAATGTCATTGACGCAGCTGTAGTCAAATTCAATGTGCGAACTACAAAAACTTCAGATTTCAGAAAACTCTTCCTCGATACAGCTTCATGTCGATTACTTTCCAAGTAATCAATTATTTGATCAATGTTCAACTTGAACTAGTAACGGCGAGGCAGATTTCATTCACTGATCCAAGCGAGTACAAAATGTCAAGAACACTTCTCCCTGGAACTGCAACGCAACTTTCACCATGAATGATGTTGTGTGCCGGCTACATGAAAGTCATGGCTCGCTCTCGTCCTCGTATCTTAACCAGATTCCTGTCTGTAAATCCGTCCTTTATGTGACTTATACTCGCGCCTTTTTCGATTAGAAAGCGCGCGCAGTCAAATTCTCCTTCGTAAACCGCGGCATCCAGCGGCGAGGATCCTTCTTTGTCGCGAACTTCTAACTGCGCACCTTTTGTCACGAGGTACTGAAGACATTCAAAGCTCCCTGTGCTTGCAGCTCGGTGCAAGGCATACGACCCATCGACTCCTGGAGCATTAAGGTCGACTTTCGTACCTTCCACTACATTTTTTAAGGTATCAACATCATTGTAAGTCGCAGCCCACTGGAGTAATAGTTGTGGATCTAGCGACAAGCTTTGCTTTCTTCTCCTGGCCGACTTATCTTCTGGCTTCAGTTTTCCATCGTCTTTTTGCGCCGCCATTCTCTCTTCGCTGATTCTCCTGAACACACTGTTTCTTGTTGGAAATTTTAACGCAGTCTTTGTGGCAGAACACATTTCTATTCCAAGATGGTACAGATCAGCGCGTGTGTTCTTGCTTTCATCTGTTGACTTCCAAGATTGCACGCGAATATCTGGTGTCTCCGTGTCTTTTGAGCCCTCACGGGTTGATGTAGATAATGTCTTGGCTTCTAGAGTTTCATTTCCTGTAAGCGGATTTGTTTTGATGAAATTTTTGGCTGTGCACATTTCGTTGGATGCAGTTAAATGTTGCTCTAGTTTTGCCCGTTTTTACAAGTTTCGCCTTCCAACGCCTAAAGGCAGTCCTTGACTAAAAAATTCCAATATTCTGCGTTGATAAATCAGGTTTTAAAGACGTCATGGTTGTATTCAATTAAGAGCTTGTTTTCTTTCGCTATCTTTGATCATGGTTGACTTTAGACTAATTTAAAAATTCCTGCGGTCTTTCACAGGTCAGCGAACTTTCTGGCCCTGCTTAAAAGATCCTTTCCTTTCACAAATCCGTTGACCTCTTGTATATTTATTTTTGTTAAAGAATTACTTAATAATTTCCTTTTTTTTTCTTCAACAAACTTTCCGACTTTGTTTTCAATGGCTGGTTATAATTGCTTTTTTTGTCATGCCTTGGAGCGAAACATATATATTATCTTTCAAAATCTGTCACATTGTTTGGAGCTCTTTCAATTTATTTGGATCTCCACTGTGCGATGCGTTTATCGTCAGCTATATACAATTTAATTGGCTCGCAACCGTGTGAGATATTAGTTTAACAAACAAAGGAGAGTACACGTTATGGTTTGTTTTGTAATTTGCGTCATTAAGGAGACTGAAGGCTATTTGTTCTTTCCCTATGACGTTGACGTGGATATTTCATGCCGCTGAGCAAAAATCCAAAGGCGAATCTAAAGGGGGGGAGGGGGGGAGTCTGGGGATTCCGGATCCCTAGGTCCTAGACGCTTCATCAATACGGGTCTTAATCCTTAATTCGTTCAACGACAAGATTGCTCATCACTACTTAACTCGTACTTGAAGTGTTTAAAATTTACTTATTTTGAAATATTAATTTCTTGGCTTATTTAAGCTCTAGAGCCAGGAAATAGAAAATGATACATGGACGTGCTAGATATGGACTTTCTCTTCGAGTTGAACAGGGCCTAGTTATATAAAGGGCGGAAATGATAGCAAAACATGTAGAGTTATCCACCAGGTCCCAGTTGTATAGAGGGTGGATAACGCTACCCAACGGATAAATCGCTATCCGGCAGATAAGTGATAACAAAACATATGGCGTTATCTATCGGATAGAGTTAGCCAGGCCCCAGTTGTTCGAAGGTTGGATAGCGCTATTCATTGGATAAAACTCTATCCAGTGGATAACGCTATACGTTCTGCTATCACTTATTATCTACCGGATAGCGATTTATCCGTTGGGTAACGTTATTATCTACCCTCTATACAACTGGGCCCAGATAGAGATTTATCCAGTGGATAGCGTTATCTGATCTTCGAACAACCGGGGCCAGAAAAAGAGAAATTCCATATCTGATTGGTATTATCAAACACCCGTAAAAAATTATCAGTATATCACACGTGTGCAATTGCGGCTTTTCTCAAGTGGAAATCCTTGTAAAACACCGCAATTTATGTTGCAAAAAATGCATTCTGTGTTTTCTGAATTATCGTTTGAACTCCTCTCTCTCCACCCTTCATCAAGGACTCCTAGATCCCCCCCGACATTCTATCGTAGCTCTTGAAGATTTCGATCTTCCAATGGAACCCAAAACCTGTCTGATGCAGATTATCTCTACCTTTTGACCACGAACATAACAAAGCTCAGGAGAACCCGGCAAAATATCAGTTTTATCTAAGATTGTGAAGCAATTTGATAATCTGCAATTATAAATGACCCGAACTCCTAGGACATCGAAATGTGAAGGCAAAAGAGTTGGGGGTCCACCAAAAGAAAAAACTTGAAAGTTGCCTTAAGGTTTAAACATGTGCAAAATGCATACAGTTCGATTATAATTTTTATCAGGCAAATATTTCTATGAACCGAACAACTTTTTGTAACGCACGTGCGAGCACTCGATAACTGAACTTATTCTACATTCCTTAGCTTCACAGAAGAGTTAATGGCGGAAGCGATCAGGAAAGTGGGGTGTGTTGATTTTGGAAACCGCAGTTCTACATTACAAAACCGCGAAAACACGCAACAGAAACATGTGGTCAGCTGTGGTCAGGTATCAGGAGGAAAATATTGTGGCGGCTCTGAAGTTGTCGCGGTTAAGCTTCATCCGATAAGATCCGTTGAAGGGGGTTATGATCGATTAAAGGGATATTCCGGACATCGGCCAAGATTTTGCATGATAGTGAAACTTATCTATGATGGAGCTCTCGCTCAATGTTATCTATCAAAGGAAACTTACGATTGTACGTAGGACTCCCAGACTGTGTTGATAACTTCAAAAACGGAGTTAATAATGGGGTTCATTGTGCTCCGAACTGCTTATTTGTCCTCCTGGCTTAACCTTTGCAATATTTAACCTCTCTATTCTGTAGTCCTTTCTCACAGACGAATTACTTCTGCTGTCTGTTTGTTTTTTCAATTTTTTGAATGCAGGAGATTACGCTCGCACTTAGTCGGACGTCACTTGTGTCAATTAATCGCCATCAAGTTTGAGTAAATTATTATGGTGCCGCGTATTCGCTTAATCAGTCTTAAAAAAAAACCCTTTACCTTAAAATTTTAAGTTGCTTAGTTTTGTATCTACCGACACGTTTTGGTAAAGTTTTTTTCTCGTCCTCTCTTCATCGTATTTATTGAAGATAACTGTGGATTATTTGCACAGTTTCTAGTGAGTTTTCGTTTAATACGCACTTTCATTTAAAAGGGACCAAAATAGTCATATCTTGTAATTTGTGAACAGCTTAGGATAATCTTTTTGCATAGAGGAGGCCGGGGCACTCCTCTCACCTTAAATGGTTTTCGTATTACGGTTAAACTATACTGATCTTCCTTTTTTTCTGATAAATTAACAGTTATTTTTGGCAGAGAGCAGATATTTAAGAATTATTTGACCTTTCACTGTTTTTGATATCGATAGGCGACAATCTCAAAGAAAGACGACGAAAAGGATAAGTATCCCCTTCTAACATATCTAAGGCATATTCAGAAGATGGCTTATTCTTTCAATGCCAGGACTTGTTTTGTTTATGAATTATGTTTTTCTTCTAAAAGTTGTGTTGAAGCGTGAATTAAATCAGCTAGGAATCACCCAGATGCAAAGCCACGCTAATACAACAGAAGAAATAACAATAATCTGCCCGCAGGAAATGAAACTTTAGATGGAAAACAATTAAGCGTACTAAAATTGTTTAAATCTTGAAGGCATTAGCCGTGTTAAAAAAAAATCTTAGACACGTTCTTAGTAAGTCAAGATGTCTTCCTTGATGTGTAAAAGCGTACTTAAAGTTTCTACTTCCAGAAGCATTTCGAGGAAAATAAGCGAGGATAGGACAGCGATGTTACGAGATAAAGATTCATTAACAACTGACGAAAAGTCTGTTAGGAGGAAACGAAGTTTGTCGCTCGATCCTCAAGTTTTGCTGCAATGGGCCGCAACACACAATGACGTGGACACACTGAAAAGCGTAGTGGAAGGATCGAACGTGGATATCAACCAGGCGGGTCTCGATGGAGTTTACCCGTTACATCGTGCTGCCTACTCGGGAAGCCTTGAAAGCCTCCAATATCTTGTCATGAAAGGAGCACAGCTAGACGTGCGGGATAAAGATGGCTCCTCACCCTTGGACGCTGCGGTTAACGAGGGAGAATTTGACTGTGCAAGCTTCCTGATCGAAAAAGGCGCCAACATCAACCACATTCGAGACGGATTCATAGACAAGAATTTATCACACGGGAGAAAGAGAGCCATGACTATTGAGTAGCGACAGATGGAAGGAAGTAAGAACTTAGCACTACTTTGAAAAAGAAAACGGCTATGGTTATGTCTTGGTGTAGAAATTTCCGTTAGTAGATATCATTAGATACCATCGATATTCATTAAGTAGTGGATACTGTCTTCGCAGGACTGATCTGAGCAAATAAGTGAATCGATGCCTTAGAATTGTAATGATACGTGGGGTCTTTCATAGATATTAGCTTTCTTCAACTCCTTAGAGCGATTGGGTCATTTTTCTCTCTAGACTGACGTTGTATGACAATGTAGTAACATCTTCAAGAACGACTCTTTTCAAGTTCAGAGGATAAACTTAAAATACATCGGTTTATTTCGCAGATTTGCCGTTGTTATTAGTACGAGTTATTTTCATGTCAAAAAATGCTAAAAATTGGATTGGATTACATTTTTAACTTGTTGACTGTAAATTTAACTCGCGTTTAGTAATTATCGAGTGGTCAAAACATGATTTCATGCTGTGCTTGTTGTTACTGCAAATCTTCTAAACATAGTTTGTAAACACGACCAAGATCACGTTTACGTTGTTTTGACAGTAATTCATGAAACCATCGTCATAACAAACATCGAAAAAAGCTCACTTTTTTGTAAGAGTATCTGCCTTAGTAATTTTCAACAAATCTTTATCAAAATTCCATCACGTAAAGTGAGTAAACAACGAGCATGAGGAAAAATACCGTAACTCGTGTCACAAAGTTGGAAGTGGGAAGGGCAGTGTTGGAAATTTACTTTTAACTGTTATCAGTTTAACGCAGACACATAATTATCCAAAATCAAAAATTAAACTAGATAAAATGTCTTGAGCTGTAAAACCAAAGATGTCGTTTTCCTCCGCGAAAGAAGTCTGCGCGACTCATCTCACTAAATTCAGTTTAACCCACACGAACGTTCTCTAAGAACGGTCGGTCTTCATCTGCATCGCTTTGCTTTTGAGTTCTCGGTTTTTAGTTTTCAGTGTATTGATGTCTCTTCATACGAAAATATTAGGTAACTCTAGTTCAGAAATCTCAAAGATGCAGCTGCTTCATAAGCACTTCCTCTTTATATCAACCCTTATACTAAAAGCGTACTATAATTTATTAAATAATTATGGTATTATTATTCTTGTCTGAGTATTTTGATTTGCATTTTAGTCCTAAAACTGAAGGGTTATATGGGCTATCATTATTAAATATCGATAGTGTATCGTCATTCTTAATGGTACTATTATTATCATCATCACGACTTTTAATATTATTATAATCATACTCGTGATTAGTGATTTTGTTAACTACTCGTATGTTACAAACCAAATTGGACTCCCCTGAGTCCGATTACTATGTCGTCGTTTTTCCTGAAAAAGCGATCAGGGCCGGTATGCGTGAGGGCGCTGCTGCTGACAGAAAAGGACAAATTTGCACAGGATATAAGCATCTTCGCCCTCTGGTTGGCTCAAGGCCAAAGTAAGCCGATGTTACATGATGTTACATAGAGAATAATGCATGGGTATAGAATTTCTCGTCGAGTGTTTAACTCAATAGTAATATTGTAATTTATCAAATAAACTGCGGTGTTATACAGGGATTTCTGGCCCTGAGAAAAGCTGCAACAACACAAGTGAAAAAATATCGTATTTTTTCACGTGCGTTGATATAGCCAATCAGCTGACACGTCACCCGCCTTTGGTGCCCCTCGGTCAGGTTGATAAATGAACGTCAAAGTTTTCACGATTCTCAATACAAGTTGTTTGTCGGAGCTTTCTCGAATTACGGCGGCTAAAACACTTAAAATTCCGTATCGCTGACAAACAGTGAGGTTCAAACTCAAGAAGGGGAGGAAAACCAATATACTAAAAGAAAAACCGAAAGTTACGTATTCAATGGCTTTGGTGTTACCATTTCTCTCGGCTGAGAATCAAAATTGACAACTGGAGGATTTGCCACTGGCCGATTTTGGCCGTTTGCCTGAAAAACTTCTTCTGTCGGTAAGGACAAAGTCAATAAATGAGAATTTGGTAAATTGAAAATTACGACCATTGTTGATTTTGTAATCATGATTCAACATATTTTTCCATCTTAAGAGTTAACGCCAACGTGCTCTACGATTGTTATTCGGGGATTGTCGATTCATTTATTTTCATTCATTATTGAAGACGACTTTCCTTGTCAGTAAAGGGCTATTGTGTTTATATCATAAACAAAATAATACATGGTTGCTTGTAGATATGGAATTTCTCTTTTTGTGTTCAACTCAACTAACCCACTCGTTCGCTGCGTTCACTTGTGAGCTATCGAGTTGAACACTCGAACAGAAATTTCACATCTACGTGCGCCCATGTATTATTCTCTATTTATTGCGCTCTGATTTTTCATTTATCGCGCAATAATTTATCAGTTATCGCGCGATAATTTTCATTTATCGCGCGATGTTTTGATTTTATCGCACAATGAAAAAAAAAATGTGGCATGTCCTCCATGAGCCATCGTACAAACAAGATCTCAAATCACGTATTAAAAACAGCTCTTGACAAAAAAACCTGTTGCCTTCCTTGGGTTTACATTTTGCTACATTTCTCCTGGGTAGAAATTGCTGAGAGATGGATCGATGACGATACGTTATCCAAGATTAGTGCCGAGTGGATTAATTTACATACCTTTTACTGGTTATCCTAACTTGGTGACAGACTAATACAGGTATTATGGTTGTGGGTGGGTCACGCAAAGGACAAACTTGTTTGTGTATTGCAGAGAGAGGGAAAAAATGATAAAGAGAACGCAATAAACTGATTACTGTGTTTTCCCAAACAAAGAACGAATGAATGAGAAATCTCACTAAATGAGTTGGAAATTTCTTGTAAGGAGTAAAACATGAACAATCGAGACACCCGAAAAGTTTTTGATGATCTGCTGGTCTTCTGTCTTTAGCCTGCTTCAGGCGTTCAGTTGTAACAATTAAAGTGCAGTAGAAAACAGCATGATATGGTGAGGGAAGGAGGGGGGAGACTTTCCGTTTCGTACACTGATGACAAATAAATCAAAGGGTAGTTTAGTTGAGATAAGAAGTGAGTTCAAATCAAGTAAAGCAAGTTTATATGAATTTGATAATTTCCAATTTAAGAAATAATTCAAATTACACATTCTTACCTGCTTGCAATCGTCTGATGTAACACAGGTTAAATTTTCCTCAGTTTAGACTTTTGATTCTTATTGTCGTAGTTTTTAACACAAATGGCTTCAGCTCTCTTTCAGTCCTATAGACGTGCTCGGTATATTATTTGATCTCGAAATGACAAGCCATGCAAACCGCTTGGCACTTCACCCTTTGTCTCGATTCATCTGTCGACAGAGGCCCAACGTTTCAAATGCTCTTAGTAAAGTTGAAGTTCACCAGGGTTTTAAAAGGAATTTGCCCTATTTGAACCCAAAGGTTGTTACACAAGCATCATATTTGAACTGTGTTTTTGGTGTATTGCCTCATTTGTGGAAGGTTACTAAAGGCCACACAGTGAAACCACTACCTATCACTGAGAAGTCCTCAGGATGTCGACTCTATAGCACTGTAAATCAAGGGTGTTCACAGGTACTGTTTCTTCCTTGAAAACTCTTTATTGATAGCTTAATAAGTTTAAAGGAGGGTTATTTTGGAATTCGGCTGTGAAATGTGCTTTATTTTGGTGGATTATGTAAGATTCTAGCTGGTGCTGGTTTACCCAGTTAGCTACAGCGTTTGAGAAAAATAATGGCATGGACTTTGACCCTCCACTAGGCTAGTCTATTCTGGTTTCTGGTTTTTATTGATTATAACTGTAGCTTCATTTCTGAGTGTAGAAATGCTTTTTAACTAAGATTAAGGAACAAAGAAATAAGGGGAAATGTAATTTTTGATGAAGGGATTTTGCCATACACAGTTCATGCTTGTTAAAACTTACAATTCTGAACCAAGCACAACAATACTCTTGTAATAATTGCACTTTTTATATCATACAACTTTTAATGTTCTCTGATCTAGTTCTTTTTAAACAGCTCGGAAGTCATGTCTTTTTTTTCATAATTTCTTTTAATGATCACCGACAAATTATTGGCCTATTATGATTTTGTACACAATTTTTCATCAAAGAAATGACCTGAGGGTAGATGAAGAGGGAAGAGTGGAGCTTAGAATATCGGATGGTCTTAATTGATTAATGATACCCCTTTTTTTTTTTTGAGAATTAATGAATTGGCCTGGTAATTATTCTGTTGTTAACTTTCTGATGATATTTTTTTTTTTATTCAGGATTTATTAACAACTGAAAAAGTAGAGAAGAGCAGTCAAATGGCAGACATGGAGCCATCCAATTATTCTGCTCTCAATGAAACTTGGACTGTGGAATCTCTTGACTTGTATAAAAAACTTAAAAGTGATTTAATAGAACAAGGAAATGGCGACTGGTTTGAACACAAGAGCACCATATATTATGGCGAAAGAAGGCTTTTCACTAAAGCATTAGTCAATGAATATCCAGGGAAATTCTTTGAGTATGTATTTTTCTTCAGCAAAAATGAAAAGAAGGTGAAAGGAGTGATTCAGTTTGGATCATATACCCAGGGACCTCCAGGGTAAGTGGGCGACATTCAGTTATGAGGGAGGGGGAGGTGATTTCATGGAAGCCATAGAAAGTGGGGAAATGTGTTCAACAAAGCAAAAGAAGCAAGGGCCAAGGGCCTAAGAGTCTTTTAATCCTTTAACCTATAGGAG